>NW_021835655.1:0-22500 GCF_006345805.1 Octopus sinensis
CACAAACTGTTCTTGTTTAATTACTATCATCATCATTATTAAACATTACCATCGACAAAAAAAACATAATTATTAATAAAGAAAAACATAGCTTAATATTAAATAAATAAAACATTATTATCATCATTATTATCATCATTATTATTATTATTATTTATTATTATTATCATTATAATTATTATTATTATTATTATTATTTATCATCATCATCATCATATCATCATCATCATTATTTATTATTATTATCATTAACATTATCATTATTATTATTATTATTATTATTATTATTATATTATTAATATTATTATTATTTATTATTATTATTATTATTATTATTATTATTATTATTATTATATTATTAATATTATTATTATTTATTATTATTATTATTATTATTATTATTATTATTATTATTATTATTATTCAATAGTTTTTAATTTTTATTCGTGCTTTCACTTCACTACCGAGCGCAGCTCTGTGTGCCTTGGGTATGTGCTGTGATTTGTTGTGATGCTCTGATGGTTATTGTATGGAAAGTGTTCAGCGTAGGATGTGTGCAGTGCCTAGTAGTGCAATTTTTATTATTATTATTATTATTATTATTATTATCATTATTATTATTATTATTACTTTTATTGAGGCAGTCAGCTGGCAGAGCCATAGGCATGCCATTCCAGATGATTACTGAGGTCAGTGTAATCAACTGGCCCCCCCCACTCTCCCAAATTATGGGTTTTGTGCCTAGAGCAGACCCCCTCGTCCTTTGCCCTTAGGCGCAGGAGTGGCTGTGTGGTAAGTAGCTTGCTTACCAACCACATGGTTCCTGGTTCAGTCCCACTGCGTGGCACCTTGGGCAAGTGTCTTCTACTATAGCCCCGGGCCGACCAATGCCTTGTGAGTGGATTTGGTAGACGGAAACTGAAAGAAGCCCGTCATATATATATATATATATATATATATATATATATACTAGGCGCAGGAGTGGCTGTGTGGTAAGTAGCTTGCTTACCAGCCACAAGGTTCTGGGTTCAGTCCCACTGCGTGGCACCTTGGGCAAGTGTCTTCTAATATAGCCTTGGGCTGACAAAAGCCTTGTGAGTGGATTTGGTAGACAGAAACTGAAAGAAGCCTGTCGTATATATGTATATATATATGTGTGTGTGTGGAAATAAAACTCATGAGCTTACAGTTGCCAGCTGAATACCCTAATCATTTAGCCATGCGCCTTCACACACACATACACACACTAATATGTGATGATAATGATGATGATGACGACGACGACGACGACGATGCTGATGATGATTGTGGTGATGCTGTTGACAAACACAAGCTCACGAGTTGCGTTGCGGAGTGTAAGCAAAGAATTCCCAGACTGTAAAGGATACGCTGAAAGGAGTGGAGACATAAACAACACTTAGGAACTTCTAGCAGCCCACAAGACGGTGAGGGTGGTGGTTGTGGTGGCGGTGGCAGCGGTGGTGGTGGTGTTATTGTTTTGGTTATGCTGTTTTTTTGTTGTTTTTGTTTATGATGGTGGTGGACAAGTTGTGATAGCTATGATGGGGCGTGTGGTACAAGTGGACCCCCCCCCCCGGTATTGGTGGTGGTGGTAGTAGTAGTGGTGATGGTGTGGTAAGTAGCTTGCTAACCAACCACATGGTTCTTGGTTCAGTTCCACTGCGTGGCACCTTGGGCAAGTGTCTTCTGCTATAGCCTCGGGCCAACCAAAGCCTTGTGAATGGATTTGGTCAATGGAAACTGAAAGAAGCCCATCATATATATATATATATATATATATATATATATATATATATATATATATATTATATATAAAGTTAATCCAAACAAGAAAACACAGAAAAAAAAACCACAACAACGCGAGGACGTGGAAACATTAAAGTATTATTTGACACTCAGGAAAGAAGGGAAGGAGGGTTTAATGTTCGAGCGGAGCTCTTCGTCGGAAACAAGGAGAAGGAAAGATCCCAAGAAGGGAAGACAGAGGAAAAAAATATTTTTGCTGGTGGTGCTCAAGAGATCACATGTTGAAAGGATATATATATATATATCAGGACATGCTAGATCGTTAGCTCCTACACACATTTTTTCCTGTGTCTTTTTCTGTCGAAGAGCGTAGGCTCGAAATGTAAAAGACTTTTTCTATTCCTGAGCGCCATACTAATATATTTGTTTGTTTGTACTCCACCTGTCTTCGTCTTTTGTTTATTTTCGTAAACTTTCCCTTTATATATATATATATATATATGTCTGTGTGTGTGTGTGTGTGTATGTTTGTGTGTCTGTGTTTGTCCCCCCAACATTGCTTGACAACTGATGCTGGTGTGTTTACGTCCCCATAACTCAGAGGTTTGGCAAAAGAGACCAATAGAATAAGTACTAGGCTTACAAAGAATAAGTCCTGGGGTTGATTTGCTAGACTAAAGATGGTGCTCCAGCTTGGCCACAGCCAAATGACTGAAACAAGTAAAAGAGAGAAAGAGTAAAGAGTATATATATATGAAGCCGAGCAAAATCAGTCATAATATATACCAGTGTCACTCAAATGGCACGTGTGCCAGAGGCACATAACAGCACCCATTATAGTCATTGAGTGGTTGGTGTCAGGAAGGGAATCCACCCATAGAAAACAATGCCAAATCAAACTGGTGTTTGGTGTAGCCTTACAGCTAACAAGCCCATGTCAAACCGTCCAACCCATGCCAGCATGGACAAAATATGTTAAATGATGGTGATGATGGTTTCTATGTCTAATGTAATGCTTATTTATTCACAGTGGAGGCGCAATGGCCCAGTGGTTAGGGCAGCGGACTTGCGGTCGGAGGATCGCGGTTTCGATTCCCAGATCGGGCGTTGTGTGTGTTTATTGAGCGAAAACACCTAAAAGCTCCACGAGGCTCCGGCAGGGGATGGTGGTGATCCCTGCTGTACTCTTTCACCACTCTAAAGGCGGTGCTCCAGCATGGCCGCAGTCAAATGACTGAAACAAGCACAAAAAAAAAAAAAAAAATTGTTTTGAATTAATCATGTATTAATCATAGGCACAGGAGTGGCTGTGTGGTAAGTATATATATATATATACTGCTAGTATATATATATATATGCCCTTACCTTCGAAACACGGAGTAGACGAAGCAGGGGCGGCTGAAGAAGGGGAATTTTCCTTGTGTTGTATGTCTTGTATTCTGTTTTTTCGTTGCTTAAAAAAATTTCCGTTTCCATGGTTTTGTCTTTACGGTTTTGTTTCTCATTGTGTTCAACGTCTTTTTGGTGTCATGTACCCATATATGCATGTATATATACATACAGATGTAGGTACGTACATATATGTATGTATATATGCATATGTTATATTCATTATTTTGTATCATATATATTATATATATATATATATATATATATATATATATATATATATAGGCTAGGAGTGGCTGTGTGGTAAGTAGATTGCTTACGAACCACATGGTTCCGGGTTCAGTCCCACTGCGTAGAACCTTGGGCAAGTGCCTTCTACACATAGCCTCGGGCCAACCAAAGCCTTGTGAGTGGATTTGGTAGACAGAAACTGAAAGAAGCCCGTCGTATATATATGTATGTGTGTTTGTGTATGTTTATGTGTCTGGTGTGTTTACTTAGTGGTTTGGCAAAAGAGACTGATAGAATAAGTACTAGGCTTACAAAGAATAAGTCCTGGGATCTTGTCCGTCTTTATGTTCTAAGTTCAAATTCTACCAAGGTCAACTTTGCCATTCATCCTTTTGGAGTCGATGTGATTGATTTATCGCCTCCTCAGAAATTGCTGGCCTTGTACAAAAAGATGAAAGGCTAAGTCAACCTGCAGGAGTGGCTGTATGGTAAGTAACTTGCTTACCAACCACATGGTTCCGGGTTCAGTCTTACTGTGTCTTCCACTATACCCTCGGGCCGACCAAAGCCTTGTGAGTGGATTTAGTAGACAGAAGATTTGGTAGAAAGAAGCCTGTCGTATATACGTATTATATACGTATATATCGCTTGACAACCGATGCTGGTGTGTTTATGTCCCCTGTAACTTAGCGGTTCGGCAAAAGACACCGATGGAATAAGTTCTAGGCTTACAAAGAATAAGTCTTGGGGGGGGGGGGGTCGATTTGCTCGACTAAAAGGCGATGCTCCAGCATGGCCGCAGTCAAAATGACTGAAACAAGTAAAAGAGTAAAAGAGTATTCTCAAAATTAATTCAAACAACGACACTGTATTCTGAGGGAAAGGCGATGCTCCAGCATGGCCGCAGTCAAAATGACTGAAACAAGTAAAAGAGTAAAAGAGTATACTCAAAATTAATTCAAACAACGACACTGTATTCTGAGGGAAATATGATAACAAATACGTTTAAACACATTTTAGAAGCAAATCTTTGTCAGGACTGAAATATGAGTCAGGCTTTGTGCTATCTGTGAACAGAAATCTTGACAAACGATGTATCAAGGTCCAGTATGACTTTTCATTGTATTAGCTTACACTTTCTATAGAAATTTCCCTCAGTATTTCATGAAGGAGACACTAGTTCACACAAAATGTGGCACACGGTGGACGGGATATTATGAGAAAATATTGATAAGTAACAACTGCAAAACTAACTTCTGTTTGATTAAAATAATTGGCCATATTTAACCCTTTAGCATTCAAACCAGCCATATCCGGCCAAAAGGTATTCTGCCTGTTTTATGTTCAAAATGGCTGGATCTTGTCTCTCACACCAACCCTACTATATCGTTTTAAAAATTGACAGCTACCTCATCAAAATCTCATAGCTACAAGATAATGGCTGATTAGTTCAATACAATGTGGATTAAAAAGGATTAATTTTGGCAGAATAATGCGAACACTAAAGGGTTAAGGGAATCCAGAATTGAAATTTTCTCTCTCCATTTTTATTCCATCTCTCCGTCTGTTTTCTCTCTTCGTTCCCCAAGGCCCGAAATCTTGGAGGAGGGGGCCAGTCGATTAGATCGACCCCAGCACGCGACTGGTACTTAATATATCGACCCCCCGAAAGGATGAAATGCAAAATCAACCTTGACGGAATTTGAACTCAGAACGTAGCAGCAGAAGAAATACCTATTTTTTTACTTACCCACAAGGGGCTAAACACAGAGGGGGCAAACAAGGACAGACAAAGGGATCAAGTCGATTACATCGACTCCAGTGCGTAACTGGTACTTAATTTATATACCCCGAAAGGATGAAATGCAAAATCAACCTCGACGGAATTTGAACTCAGAATGTAGCAGCAGAAGAAATACCTATTTTTTTACTACCCACAAGGGGCTAAACATAGAGGGGACAAACAAGGACAGACAAAGGGATCAAGTCAATTACATTGACCTAGAGAAGAACTAGAGAAGAAATTTCAGATGTGGAAACAAGGTCTAGAATCGAAGGGCCTTAGAGTAAATGTAGCAAAGACCAAAGTCCCAGTAAGTAGGAAGACAGACAAATCACAAACCCCTTCAACTCCTCTACAGTAAGAATCCTATTCTACACTGGCCCCTTCTCTCATTTTAACCCTTCATCTCTTAATCCTTTAGCACTCAAATTGCTCTGTCAAATGTAATACTTATTTATTGACATTGTTTTGAATTAATCATACATTACACCATAGCTTTGAGAATTCGATGATGTGATTGTTTATTTCTAAAATAACATTGTAGGTTAGGTGTAAGAGGTCAGATCCGGCCAGTTTAAACATTGACCCTTTACTCTGTCAAATTACTCTGTCAAATGTAATGCTTATTTATTGACATTGGTTTGAATCGGTTCTTTTACTCTTTTACTTGTTTCAGTCATTTGACTGCGGCCATGCTGGAGCACTGCCTTTAGTCGAGCAAATCAACCCCGGGACTTATTCTTTGTAAGCCCAGTACTTATTCTATCGGTCTCTTTTGCCGAACCACTAAGTGACGGGGACGTAAACACACCAGCATCGGTTGTCAAGCAATGCTAGGGGGACAAACACAGACACACAAACACATACACACACATACATATATATATATATACATATATACGACAGGCTCCTTTCAGTTTCTGTCTACCAAATCCACTCACAAGACATTGGTCAGCCCGGGGCTATAGTAGAAGACACTTGCCCAATATGTCACGCAGTGGGACTGAACCCGGAACCATGTGGTTGGTTAGCAAGCTACATACCACACAGCCACTCCTGCACCTATATATATATATACATATATATATATATATATATTATATATATATATATATATAATATATATATATATATATATATATTATATATATATATAATATATATATATATATATATATATATATATATATGTGGTATATATATATATACACATACATATATACATATATACGACAGGCTTCTTTCAGTTTCCGTCTACCAAATCCACTCACAAGGCATTGGTCGACCCTGGGCTATAGCAGAAGACACTTGCCCAAGATGCCACGCAGTGGGACTGAACCCGGAACCATGTGGTTGGTTAGCAAGCTACTTACCACACAGCCACTCCTGCGCCTATAGTTGTGCATTATCTTAGAGCTTCGAGATTTTAATGATGTGATTGTTTATCATTGGAATGACATTGTAGAGAAGGCATGATAGGCCAGATTTGGTCAGTTTGGATATAAAACTGGAAGAATATTTAGGCCAGATACAGTCAGTGTAAATCATTGGCATTCGGACTGGTCTGTCAAGTGTAATGCTGACCATAATACATGTAGGATATTTGGGCTGGATACAGTCAGTGTAACTCTTCAGCATTTGGATTTCTTTGTTAAATATCACCGTGGCCACCATGACCGACCAGGCTATCAGATGTTGCTACACATCGCTGGTCACAATGCGCTTCGCATTGTTTTAGCCTTCAAATGACGCCGCCCCGCTGGCTAAGCAAGCAGGCTAACAGAAAAAAGAGTGAGAGGAAGTTGTGGCGAAAGAGTACGGCAGGGATCGCCACCACCCCCTGCCGGAGCCTCGTGGAGCTTATAGGTGTTTTCACTCAATAAACCTGTGCGGGTGGCACGTAAAAAGCACCCACTACACTCACGGAGTGGTTGGCGTTAGGAAGGGCATCCAGCCGTAGAAACACTGCCAGATCTGACTAGGCCTGATGAAGCCTTCCGGCTTCATAGACCCCAGCTGACCTGTCCAACCCATGCCAGCATGGAAAACGGACGCTAAACGATGATGATGATGATGATGATGAAACACTCACAAGGCCTGGTCTTGGAATCGAAACCGCGATCCTACGACCGCGAGTCCGCTGCCCTAACCACTGGGCCATTACGCCTCCTTGTTGTTAAATATAATATCTACTTATTCACATTGATTTGAATTAATCATACATTATCCCATGGACATTATGTGGAACCAGCACCAGTGCTTTTAACATGGATCCAACACCTGTGCTTTTTTATGGCACCAGCACCAGTGTTTTTTTATATGGCACCAGCACCAGCATTAGTGTTTTTTATATGGCACCAGCATTAGTGCTTTTAACATGGATCCAACACCTGTGCTTTTTATGTGGCACCAGCAGTAGTGCTTTTATATGGCACCAGCAGTAGTGCTTTTTATATGGCACCAGCAGTAGTGCTTTTTATATGGCACCAGCAGTAGTGCTTTTTATATGGCACCAGCATTAGTGCTTTTTATATGGCACCAGCAGTAGTGCTTTTTATATGGCACCAGCATTAGTGCTTTTTATATGGCACCAGCATTAGTGCTTTTTATATGGCACCAGCAGTAGTGCTTTTAACATGGCACCAGCATTAGTGCTTTTTATATGGCACCAGCATTAGTGCTTTTTATATGGCACCAGCATTAGTGCTTTTTATATGGCACCAGCAGTAGTGCTTTTTATATGGCACCAGCATTAGTGCTTTTTATATGGCACCAGCACCAGTGTTTTTTATATGGCACCAGCAGTAGTGCTTTTTATATGGCACCAGCAGTAGTGCTTTTTATATGGCACCAGCATTAGTGCTTTTTATATGGCACCAGCATTAGTGCTTTTTATATGGCACCAGCATTAGTGCTTTTTATATGGCACCAGCAGTAGTGCTTTTTATATGGCACCAGCATTAGTGCTTTTTATATGGCACCAGCATTAGTGCTTTTTATATGGCACCAGCAGTAGTGCTTTTTATATGGCACCAGCATTAGTGCTTTTTATATGGCACCAGCATTAGTGCTTTTTATATGGCACCAGCATTAGTGCTTTTTATATGGCACCAGCAGTAGTGCTTTTTATATGGCACCAGCATTAGTGCTTTTTATATGGCACCAGCACCAGCATTAGTGCTTTTTATATGGCACCAGCAGTAGTGCTTTTTATATGGCACCAGCATTAGTGCTTTTTATATGGCACCAGCAGTAGTGCTTTTTATATGGCACCAGCATTAGTGCTTTTTATATGGCACCAGCATTAGTGCTTTTTATATGGCACCAGCATTAGTGCTTTTTATATGGCACCAGCAGTAGTGCTTTTATATGGCACCAGCATTAGTGCTTTTTATATGGCACCAGCATTAGTGCTTTTTATATGGCACCAGCATTAGTGCTTTTTATATGGCACCAGCAGTAGTGCTTTTTATATGGCACCAGCATTAGTGCTTTTTATATGGCACCAGCATTAGTGCTTTTTATATGGCACCAGCAGTAGTGCTTTTTTATGGCACCAGCATTAGTGCTTTTATATGGCACCAGCATTAGTGCTTTTATATGGCACCAGCATTAGTGCTTTTTATATGGCACCAGCAGTAGTGCTTTTTATATGGCACCAGCATTAGTGCTTTTTATATGGCACCAGCACCAGCATTAGTGCTTTTTATATGGCACCAGCAGTAGTGCTTTTTATATGGCACCAGCACCAGCATTAGTGCTTTTTATATGGCACCAGCAGTAGTGCTTTTTATATGGCACCAGCACCAGCAGTAGTGCTTTTTATATGGCACCAGCAGTAGTGCTTTTTATATGGCACCAGTATTAGTGCTTTTTATATGGCACCAGTATTAGTGCTTTTTATATGGCACCAGTATTAGTGCTTTTAACATGGCACCAGCAGTAGTGCTTTTAACATGGATCCAACACCAATACTTTTTATGTGGCAATATCACAGGTTCATTTTACATGACATCCTCACCAGTGCTCTAATCCAGGCATAGTAAATTAAACCCAGAACTTGTCTGGAAGCTTATTTTGTCAACTGTAGAAGTATGAAAGGCAACATTTAGTCTTAGTTTTCTATTATAATTCCATTCACATCTGGGATGTTTTATAGGAATATATTAAATCCACCCCAGAACTGGAATGGTGCTTTAATGAAGAAAAGATGGAAGGCAAACTTACTCTTTCTCTTCTGTTATCTCTCTATATATAAACGGCAGTTTGTCTGTGTGTGTGTGTCTGTGTGTCTGTCAGGTTGTACCCTCACCCTGACCACGGCTTTCAACCGATTCTGATGAAACTTGACACACACATAGCCCAATGTCATAATTCAAAACTAACGCAGCGAAAATTTTGAAAAGTTCCCCCAGTTCTGAAAAAAATCGATAAATTCGACATGGGGTCGAGAATCAGAAACACAAACCACAGACTGTCTAGGGGGCGCAACTCGACCTTTTTAACTCTCAAAAAAAAATTACCATAATTTTTTTCCCATTTTTTTGCTATTTTTTGGCTATAACTCTCTAAAAATGCTTTATAGTTATTTCCCTTAGAAACCCGAGCAACGCCGGGCGATACTGCTAGTAGTCCCATAAAAATCATGTTACTCTTTTACTCTCTTACTCTTTTACTTGTTTCAGTCATTTGACTGTGGCCATGCTGGAGCACCGCCTTTAGTCGACCAAATCGACCCCGGGACTTATTCTTTGTAAGCCCAGTACTTATTCTATCGGTCTCTTTTTGCTAAACCGCTAAGTGACGGCGACATAAGCACACCAGCATCGGTTGTCAAGCAATGCTAGGGGGACAAACACAGACACACAAACACACACATACATATATATATATATATATATATATATTATATATACATATATACGACAGGCTTCTTTCAGTTTCCGTCTACCAAATCCACTCACGAGGCATTGGTCGGCCCGGGGCTATAGCAGAAGACACTTGCCCAAGATGCCACGCAGTGGGACTGAACCCAGAACCATGTGGTTGGTAAACAAGCTACTTACCACATGTAAACACACCAGCATCGGTTGTCAAGCAATGCTAGGGGGACAAACACAGACACACACACACACACATACATATATATATATATATAATATATATATATATATATATATATATATATATATAATATATATATATATATATATATATATATACATATATACGACAGGCTTCTTTCAGTTTCCGTCTACCAAATCCACTCACAAGACATTGTTTGGCCCGAGGCTGTAGCAGGAGACACTTGCCCAAGATGCCACGCAGTGGGACTGAACCCGGAACCATGTGGTTGGTTAGCAAGCTAATTACCACACAGCCACTCCTGCGCCTATATATAAGAATAATAAATACTTTGTCTCTCATCCTTTTGGGGTTCAATAAATTAAATACCAGTTGTGTACTGGGGTCGATCTAATCGACTGGCCCCCCTCCCCCCAAAATTTCTGACCTTGTGCCTAGAGTAGAAAAGATTATAATTCCATTTTTTTATCTGCCCAAGCCTCTTCCCCATTTTTTTAGGAAGGGGTGCCACAACAAGACACACACCAGGCATTCCATTCTTTCCCATATTATAATTCCATATGTGGAGGCGCAATGGCCCAGTGGTTAGGGCAGCGGACTCGCGGTCATAGGATCGCGGTTTCGATTCCCAGACCGGGCGTTGTGAGTGTTTATTGAGCGAAAACACCTAAAAGCTCCACGAGGCTCCGGCAGGGGATGGTGGTGATCCCTGCTGTACTCTTTCACCACAACTTTCTCTCACTCTTACTTCCTGTTTCTGTTGTACCTGTATTTCAAAGGGCCGGCCTTGTCACTCTCTGTGTCACGCTGAATATCCCCGAGAACTACGTTTAAGGGTACACGTGTCTGTGGAGTGCTCAGCCACTTACACGTTAATTTCACGAGCAGGCTGTTCCGTTGATTCGGATCAACCGGAACCCTCGTCATCATAACCAACGGAGTGCTTCCACAGGGCATTCACCTCACAATCGAAATGTCAGCAGTTCAACTCTAGAATGATGAAAAGCAAACTTAATCTTAGCCATCATCATCATTTAACGTCTGTTTTCCATGCTGGCATGGGTTGGAAGACTTGATATGAGCTGGAAAGGCCAGGAACCACACCAGGTCGCATCATCTGTTTTGGCTTTGTTTCTGCAGCTGGGTGCTCTTCCTAACAACAACCACTTTACAGCCCAATAAAGAGCACTCAATACATGCTTACTGCTTCAACCATAACAATAATAATAATAATAATAATGAAATTATTGTATACAGTGCTCAGGTGCACCACAACTTGTCAGAAAGTGCGTATAAAGTATATGCAGTAATGTAAAAATGTCTGGAAAGCGAACAGTGTATGAGTCAGATACATGCTTGCGTGTGTATGGAGGGGAGAAAATCAGGTGTAGTGTTGGCGAATCTCAGAAAGCATGGAAGTTTTGAAGGATGCAGTGCTCCGACAACTAACAACTGATGCCGGCAGTTTGTTCCATGCTTCAGCAACTCTCAGCGTGAAAAAATGTTTCCTGAAGTCATGGGAGCTGTGCTGTTTTCTGACTTTGTAAATATGTCCACGGGTGTTAGACAGGTGGAGTTTGAAAAGGTGCTCAGAGTTATTGTTTGTAAGCTGGTTGATAATTTTATGGGTGTCTGCATATGCAGTAATGTACAAATGTCTGGGAAGTGAACAGTGTATGAGTCAGATAGATGCTTGCGTGTGTATGGAGGGGAGAAAATCAGGTGTAGTGTTGGCGAATCTCAGGAAGCATGGAAGTTTTGAAGGACGCAGTGCTCCAACAACTAACAACTGATGCCGGCAGTTTGTTCCATGCTTCAGCAACTCTCAGCGTGAAAAAATGTTTCCTAAAGTCATGGGAGCTGTGCCGCTTTCTGACTTTGTAAACATGTCGACGGGTGTTAGACGGGTGGAGTTTGAAAAGGTGCTCAGAGTTATTGTTTGTAAAATGGTTGATAATTTTATGGGTGTCTGCATATGCAGTAATGTACAAATGTCTGGGAAGTGAACAGTGTATGAGTCAGATAGATGCTTGTGTGTGTATGGAGGGGAGAAAATCAGGTGTAGTGTTGGCGAATCTCAGGAAGCATGGAAGTTTTGAAGGACGCAGTGCTCCAACAACTAACAACTGATGCCGGCAGTTTGTTCCATGCTTCAGCAACTCTCAGCTTGAAAAAATGTTTCCTGAAGTCATGGGAGCTGTGCTGTTTTCTGACTTTGTAAATATGTCCACGGGTGTTAGATGGGTGGAGTTTGAAAAGGTGCTCAGAGTTATTGTTTGTAAAATGGTTGATAATTTTATGGGTGTCTGCATATGCAGTAATGTACAAATTTCTGGGGAGTGAACAGTGTATGAGTCAGATACATGCTTGCGTGTGTATGGAGGGGAGAAAATCAGGTGTAGTGTTGGCGAATCTCAGGAAGCATGGAAGTTTTGAAGGATGCAGTGCTCCGACAACTAACAACTGATGCCGGCAGTTTGTTCCATGCTTCAGCAACTCTCAGCTTGAAAAAATGTTTCCTAAAGTCATGGGAGCTGTGCCGCTTTCTGACTTTGTAAACATGTCCACGGGTGTTAGACGGGTGGAGTTTGAAAAGGTGCTCAGAGTTATTGTTTGTAAAATGGTTGATAATTTTATGGGTGTCTGCATATGCAGTAGTGTATGAGTCAGATACATGCTTGCGTGTGTATGGAGGGGAGAAAATCAGGTGTAGTGTTGGCGAATCTCAGAAAGCATGGAAGTTTTGAAGGATGCAGTGCTCCGACAACTAACAACTGATGCCGGCAGTTTGTTCCATGCTTCAGCAACTCTCAGCTTGAAAAAATGTTTCCTGAAGTCATGGGAGCTGTGCTGTTTTCTGACTTTGTAAATATGTCCACAGGTGTTAGACGGGTGGAGTTTGAAAAGGTGCTCAGAGTTATTGTTTGTAAAATGGTTGATAATTTTATGGGTGTCTGCATATGCAGTAATGTACAAATGTCTGGGAAGTGAACAGTGTATGAGTCAGATACATGCTTGCGTGTGTATGGAGGGGAGAAAATCAGGTGTAGTGTTGGCGAATCTCAGGAAGCATGGAAGTTTTGAAGGATGCAGTGCTCCGACAACTAACAACTGATGCCGGCAGTTTGTTCCATGCTTCAGCAACTCTCAGCGTGAAAAAATGTTTCCTAAAGTCATGGGAGCTGTGCTGTTTTCTGACTTTGTAAATATGTCCACGGGTGTTAGACGGGTGGAGTTTGAAAAGGTGCTCAGAGTTATTGTTTGTAAGATGGTTGATAATTTTATGGGTGTGTACTAATGTCTGGGAAGTGAACAGTGTATGAGTCAGATACATGCTTGCGTGTGTATGGAGGGGAGAAAATCAGGTGTAGTGTTGGCGAATCTCAGAAAGCATGGAAGTTTTGAAGGATGCAGTGCTCCGACAACTAACAACCGATGCCGGCAGTTTGTTCCATGCTTCAGCAACTCTCAGCGTGAAAAAATGTTTCCTGAAGTCATGGGAGCTGTGCTGTTTTCTGACTTTGTAAATATGTCCACGGGTGTTAGACGGGTGGAGTTTGAAAAGGTGCTCAGAGTTATTGTTTGTGCGATGGTTGATAATTTTATGGGTGTCTGCCAAGTCAGCTGCCAGACGTCGGAGTTTCAATGGGAAGTAAAGTAGAAGACGCTTGCCCAATGTACCAAGCAGTGGCAAGGACAACCACCACTGCCACTACCATCAACAACTACAACAACAACAGCAACTTCAGCAGTAGCAGCACCACCGCTTGTATCACCATTTCCTTCCCCACCATGACCACCACCACCACCACTGCCACCGTTACCTCCATCATTACCAATACCTTTGCAACCACTACCTAAACTACCACCACAACCAACACCACCACCACCACCACCACCAACAGTGCCACCACCACCACCACCACTACTACTACTACTACTACTACTACTGCTACTACTACTACTATGACTGCATCTGCTGATACCACCACCACCACCACCACCACTGCCATCGTTACCTCCATCATTACCAATACCTTTGCAACCACTACCTAAACTACCACCACAACCAACACCACCACCACCACCACCACCAACAGTGCCACCACCACCACCACCACCACCACTACTACTACTACTACTACTACTGCTACTACTGCTACTACTACTACTATGACTGCATCTGCTGATACCACCACCACCACCACCACCACCACCAACACCAACACCACAATCATTTTACCCTACCCCATCCCTCCCTTAAATCATCTCCCCCCTCACCCTCTCACCCTACCACCTCACCCCCCTTACCTTGCCACCCTACCAACCCCACCCTCACCCTTCCACCCCTACCATAATCGCTGCCAGATTACAATAAGTGTGTTACCGGAAAAGACAGCCAATATATAGGACATGCAAAGGGTGTGTGTGTGTGGGGGGGGGGAGAGAGAACAATGCCGAGGATGGTGATGATGATGATGATGATGATGGTCACAAAGACGATGCTGATGGGGATGATGATGATGATGATGATGGTAATTGTGATGGTAGTGGCAGTGTCTGAGGGGGAGGGAAGGGGATGGTGGTTGAGCAGAGACAACGAAGCAAGACGATGGTAATGATGATGATGATGATGATGATGATGATGATGATGATGACGATGATGATGATGATGATGATGATGACGATGATGATGATAATGATGATGATGATGATGATGATGATGATGATGATAATGATGATGATGATGATGATGATGATGATGATGACAACGATGATGATGATGATGATGATGATGATGATGATGATGATGACAACGATGATGATGGTGATGATGATGATGATGATGAGGAACACGGATGGAAAATGTATAAAAAGAGGAAAAGAAATCGTTATTATCACTGTTATTATTTGCTGTAGTAGTAGTAGTAGTAGTAGTAGTAGTAGTAGTAGTAGTAGTAGTAGT
Source organism: Octopus sinensis (assembly GCF_006345805.1). NCBI lineage: Eukaryota > Metazoa > Mollusca > Cephalopoda > Octopoda > Octopodidae > Octopus > Octopus sinensis. The sequence continues at coordinate 15,222 of NW_021835655.1, forward strand.
AGTAGCAGTAGCAGTAGTAGTGGTAGGTGGTAACAGCAATTATACCTCCACAATTCGATAATTGAAAGCCAAAGGTCAAAATTAAATATGTCAGCATTTATTTTTGTTGTTGTTGTCGCGTGGAGGTTAGTAGTGGTGGGGGTGGTGGTGGTGGTGGCGGCCGTGGTAGCAGTGGTGGCAGTGGTGGTCTCTTTTGTAGTGTCATCAGGCTAACTGTTAAACTATATTTAAATATATACATATACATATATACATATATACATTCATACATACATACATATATACCAGAAATATTACATTTCTAATATATCATCATCATTTAACATCCGTTTTCAAAGCTAGCACAGGTTGGACGGTTCGACAGGGGTCTGGGAAGCCAGGAGGCTGCACCAGGCTCCAGTCTGATCTGGCAGTGTTTCTACAGCTGGATGCCATTCCTAACGCCAACCACCTCCTGAGTGTAGTGGGTGCTTTTTATGTGCCAGGGAAGTCTGGCATCGGCCACGATCGGTTGGTGCTTTTAACGTGCCACCGGCACGGAAGCCAGTCAAGGCGGCGCTGGCATCGGCCACATTCGGATGGTGCTTTTTATGTGCCACCGGCACGGAAGCCAGTCAAGGCGGCGCTGGCATCGGCCACATTCGGATGGTGCTTTTTATGTGCCACCGGCACAGAAGCCAGTCGAGGCGGCGCTGGCATCGGCCACATTCGGATGGTGCTTTTTATGTGCCACTGGCACAGAAGCCAGTCAAGGCGGCGCTGGCATCGGCCATGTTCGGATGCAGCTTTTTATGTGCCACCGGTACAGAAGCCAGTCGAGGCGGTGCTGGCATCGGCCACATTCGGATGGTGCTTTTTATGTGCCACCAGCACGGAAGCCAGTCGAGGCGGCGCTGGCATCGGCCACATTCGGATGGTGCTTTTTATGTGCCACTGGCACAGAAGCCAGTCAAGGCGGCGCTGGCATCGGCCATGTTCGGATGCAGCTTTTTATGTGCCACCGGCACAGAAGCCAGTCGAGGCGGTGCTGGCATCGGCCACATTCGGATGGTGCTTTTTATGTGCCACTGGCACAGAAGCCAGTCTAGGCGGCGCTGGCATCGGCCATGTTCGGATGCAGCTTTTTATGTGCCACTGGCACAGAAGCCAGTCAAGGCGGCGCTGGCATCGGCCATGTTCGGATGCAGCTTTTTATGTGCCATTGGCACAGAAGCCAGTCAAGGCGGCGCTGGCATCGGCCATGTTCGGATGCAGCTTTTTATGTGCCACTGGCACAGAAGCCAGTCTAGGCGGCGCTGGCATCGGCCATGTTCGGATGCAGCTTTTTATGTGCCACCAGCACGGAAGCCAGTCAAGGCGGCGCTGGCATCGGCCACGTTCGGATGCAGCTTTTTATGTGCCACCAGCACGGAAGCCAGTCGAGGCGGCGCTGGCATCGGCCACGTTCGGATGCAGCTTTTTATGTGCCACCAGCACGGAAGCCAGTCGAGGCGGCGCTGGCATCGGCCACGTTCGGACGGTGCTTTTTATGTGCCACCAGCACGGAAGCCAGTCGAGGCGGCGCTGGCATCGGCCACGTTCGGACGGTGCTTTTTATGTGCCACCAGCACGGAAGCCAGTCGAGGCGGTGCTGGCATCGGCCACGTTCGGATGGTGCTTTTTATGTGCCACCAGCACGGAAGCCAGTCGAGGCGGTGCTGGCATCGGCCACGTTCGGATGGTGCTTTTTATGTGCCACCAGCACAGAAGCCAGTCGAGGCGGTGCTGGCATCGGCCACGTTCGGATGGTGCTTTTTATGTGCCACCAGCACGGAAGCCAGTCGAGGCGGTGCTGGCATCGGCCACGTTCGGATGGTGCTTTTTATGTGCCACCAGCACAGAAGCCAGTCGAGGCGGTGCTGGCATCGGCCACGTTCGGATGGTGCTTTTTATGTGCCACCAGCACAGAAGCCAGTCGAGGCGGTGCTGGCATCGGCCACGTTCGGATGGTGCTTTTTATGTGCCACCAGCACGGAAGCCAGTCGAGGCGGTGCTGGCATCGGCCACGTTCGGATGGTGCTTTTTATGTGCCACCAGCACAGAAGCCAGTCGAGGCGGTGCTGGCATCGGCCACGTTCGGATGGTGCTTTTTATGTGCCACCAGCACAGAAACTAGTCGAGGCGGTGCTGGCATCGGCCACGTTCGGATGGTGCTTTTTACGTGCCACCAGCACAGAAACCAGTCGAGGCGGTGCTGGCATCGGCCACATTCGGATGGTGCTTTTTATGTGCCACCAGCACAGAAGCCAGCTGAGGCGGCGCTGGCATCAGCCACGTTCGGATGGTGCTTTTTATGTGCCACCGGCACAGGTATCACAACTACTATTTCCATTGATATCTATTTCGATGTTCATGTACTTGACTCAATAGGTATCCTCAAGCACAGCGGGATGTTCTGGAATCCAAGGTACTTTGAATGGGCAGGGGCTATGCGGGACTGGTGCAGGAAGAGCCCAGGTCTTTGCAGTCACAGCATATCTCCATGTATATATGTGTGTGTGAAGGTGCATGGCTCAGTGGTTAGAGCGTCGAGCTTACGACTGTGAGGTTGTGAGTTCGAATTCCGGACTGGGCTGCATGTTCTGTTCTTGAGCAAGACACTTTATTTCACGTTGCTCAGCTGTAGAAATGAGTTGCGACGTCACAGGTGCCACGCTGTATCGGCCCCTTTGCCTTTCCCTTGGATAACACTGGTGGCGTAGAGAGGGGAGGCTGATATGGTTGTCAAGCAGTGGGGGAGGGGGGTCAAATACACACACACACACACACACACAAACACACACAGACACATACACGTACACATGCACATATACATGTTTATATGATGGGCTTCTTCCAGTTTCCATCTACCAACCCCATTCACAAAGCCTTGGTCAGCACATGGCTATAATACATGTGAGTGTGTGTGTATGTGTGTGTTTATGTATGTGTATATGTGTGTGTGTGTGTTTATGTATGTGTATATGTGTGTGTGTGTGTGTTTATGTATGTGTATATGTGTGTGTGTTTATGTATGTGTATATGTGTGTGTGTGTGTTTATGTATGTGTATATGTGTGTGTGTTTATGTATGTGTATATGTGTGTGTGTGTGTTTATGTATGTGTATATGTGTGTGTGTGTGTTTATGTATGTGTATATGTGTGTGTGTGTGTTTATGTATGTGTATATGTGTGTGTGTGTGTTTATGTATGTGTATATGTGTGTGTGTGTGTTTATGTATGTGTATATGTGTGTGTGTGTGTGTTTATGTATGTGTATATGTGTGTGGTGTGTTTATGTATGTGTATGTGTGTGTGTTTATGTATGTGTATATGTGTGTGTGTGTGTTTATGTATGTGTATATGTGTGTGTGTGTGTGTTTATGTATGTGTATATGTGTGTGTGTGTTTATGTATGTGTATATGTGTGTGTGTGTGTTTATGTATGTGTATATGTGTGTGTGTTTATGTATGTGTATATGTGTGTGTGTTTGTGTATGTGTATATGGTGTGTTGTGTGTGTTTATGTATGTGTATATGTGTGTGTGTGTGTTTATGTATGTGTATATGTGTGTGTGTTTATGTATGTGTATATGTGTGTGTGTTTGTGTATGTGTATATGTGTGTGTGTGTGTTTATGTATGTGTATATGTGTGTGTGTGTGTTTATGTATGTGTATATGTGTGTGTGTTTATGTATGTGTATATGTGTGGTGTTTGTGTATGTGTATATGTGTGTGTGTGTGTTTATGTATGTGTATATGTGTGTGTGTGTGTGTTTATGTATGTGTATATGTGTGTGTGTGTTTATGTATGTGATATGTGTGTGTGTTTATGTATGTGTGTGTGTGTGTGTTTATGTATGTGTATATGTGTGTGTGTGTGTGTGTGTGTGTGAATGTCCCCCACCACTGCTTGACAACCGCTGTTGGTGTGTTTACATCCCCCATAACTTAGCAGTTCAGCAAAAGAAGCCAACAGTATAAGTACCAGGCTTAAAAGAAAGAAAAAGTACTGGCAATGATTCATCTGACTAAAAAATTCATCGAGGTGGTGCCCCAGCATGGCCACAGCCTAAGGACTGTAACAAGTTTTTAAAAATTATAACCCCCCCCCCTCCCTTTAACTCTGTCAAACATAATTCTTATTTATTCAAACTGGTTTGAACAAATCGAGTGGCTGTGCGGTAAGTAGCTTGCCTACCAACCACATGGTTCTGGGTTCAATTTCCACTGCATGGCACTTTGGCCAAGTGTCTTCCACGATAGCCTTGGTCTGACCAATGCCTTGTGTGTGGATTTAGTAGATGGAAACTGAAAGAAGCCCGTCGTAGATATGTATATGTGTGTGTTTGTGTCTGTGTTTGTCCCCCAACATCGCTCGCTTGACAGCCAATGCTGGTGTGTTCATATCCCCGTAACTTAGAGGTTCGGCAGAAAAGACCGATAGAATAAGTACTAGGCTTACAAAGAATAAATCCTGTGTTCGATTTCTTTGATTAAAGGCGGTGCTCCAGCATGGCCACAGTCAAATGACTGAAACAAGTAAAAGAGACCGATAGAATAAGTACTAGGCTTACAAAGAATAAATCCTGTGTTCGATTTCTTTGATTAAAGGCGGTGCTCCAGCATGGCCACAGTCAAATGACTGAAACCAGTAAAAGAATAAAAGAACATCTCGCTGGTTTCAGATTTCAACGATGTGAATGTAAATTTTTAGAATGACATTGTAGGGTAGGTGCAAGAGGCTGAATCTGGTCAGTTTGAACATAGAGCACATAGAATATTTAGGCCTGAAGGCGGTGAGCTGGCAGAAACGTTAGCACGCCAGGCGAAATGCGTAGCCGTATTTCGTCTGCCGCTACGTTCTGAGTTCAAATTCCGCCGAGGTCGACTTTGCCTTTCATCCTTTCGGAGTCGATTAAATAAGTACCAGTTATGCACTGGGGTCGATATAATCGACTTAATCTGTTTGCCTGTCCTTGTTTGTCCGCCTGTGTTTAGCCCCTTGTGGGTAATAAGGAAATAAATATTTAGGCCTGAAAGGGCCAGTTTAAACTCTGAAGGGTTCTTGTTTGTCCCCATGTTTAGCCCCTTGTGAGTAGTAAGGAAATAGATATTTAGGCCTGAAAGGGCCAGTTTAAACTCTGAAGGGTTCTTGTTTGTCCCCATGTTTAGCCCCTGTGAGTAGTAAGGAAATAGATATTTAGGCCTGAAAGGGCCAGTTTAAACTCTGAAGGGTTCTTGTTTGTCCCCATGTTTAGCCCCTTGTGAGTAGTAAGGAAATAGATATTTAGGCCTGAAAGGGCCAGTTTAAACTCTGAAGGGTTCTTGTTTGTCCCCATGTTTAGCCCCTTGTGAGTAGTAAGGAAATAGATATTTAGGCCTGAAAGGGCCAGTTTAAACTCTGAAGGGTTCTTGTTTGTCCCCATGTTTAGCCCCTTGTGAGTAGTAAGGAAATAGATATTTAGGCCTGAAAGGGCCAGTTTAAACTCTGAAAGGTTCTTGTTTGTCCCCATGTTTAGTCCCTTGTGAGTAGTAAGGAAATAGATATTTAGGCCTGAAAGGGCCAGTTTAAACTCTGAAGGGTTCTTGTTTGTCCCCATGTTTAGCCCCTTGTGAGTAGTAAGGAAATAGATATTTAGGCCTGAAAGGGCCAGTTTAAACTCTGAAGGGTTCTTGTTTGTCCCCATGTTTAGCCCCTTGTGGGTAGTAAGGAAATAGATATTTAGGCCTGAAAGGGCCAGTTTAAACTCTGAAGGGTTCTTGTTTGTCCCCATGTTTAGCCCCTTGTGAGTAGTAAGGAAATAGATATTTAGGCCTGAAAGGGCCAGTTTAAACTCTAAAGGGTTCTTGTTTGTCCTCATGTTTCGCCCCTTGTGGGTAGTAAGGAAATAAATATTTAGGCCTGAAAGGGCCAGTTTAAACTCTGAAGGGTTCTTGTTTGTCCCCATGTTTAGCCCCTTGTGGGTAGTAAGGAAATAAATATTTAGGCCTGAAAGGGCCAGTTTAAACTCTAAAGAGTTCTTGTTTGTCCCCATGTTTAGCCCCTTGTGGGTAGTAAGGAAATAAATATTTAGGCCTGAAAGGGCCAGTTTAAACTCTAAAGGGTTCTTGTTTGTTCCCATGTTTAGCCCCTTGTGGGTAGTAAGGAAAAAATATTTAGGCCTGAAAGGGCCAGTTTAAATTCTAAAGGGTTCTTGTTTGTCCCCATGTTTCGCCCCTTGTGGGTAGTAAGGAAAAAAATATTTAGGCCTGAAAGGGCCAGTTTAAACTCTGAAGGGTTCTTGTTTGTCCCCATGTTTAGCCCCTTGTGGGTAGTAAGGAAATAAATATTTAGGCCTGAAAGGGCCAGTTTAAACTCTAAAGAGTTCTTGTTTGTCCCCATGTTTAGCCCCTTGTGGGTAGTAAGGAAATAAATATTTAGGCCTGAAAGGGCCAGTTTAAACTCTAAAGGGTTCTTGTTTGTTCCCATGTTTAGCCCCTTGTGGGTAGTAAGGAAAAAATATTTAGGCCTGAAAGGGCCAGTTTAAATTCTAAAGGGTTCTTGTTTGTCCCCATGTTTAGCCCCTTTTGGGTAGTAAGGAAAAAAATATTTAGGCCTGAAAGGGCCAGTTTAACCCTTTAGTGTTCACATTATTCTGCCAAAATTAATCCTTTTTCATCCAAATTGCTTTGAACTAATCAGGCATTATCTTGGTGCTATGAGATTTTGATGAGGTAGCTGTTAATTTTTAAAGCGATATTGTAGGGTTGGTGTGAGATGTCAGATCTGTCCAGTTTGAACATAAAACAGGCAGAATATTTTTGGCCGGATATGGCCGGTTTAAACGCTAAAGGGTTAAGCATTATGATGCAAGTACAAAAATATTAACGGAACAGCGCCAGTATTTGTCAAATAATTTAGAAAGTTTAAATCTTAGAAATTGGACCAAATTCAACAGTTTCAAATGCTGAAGTGCTACTCACAAAAAAACAAAAGCAGCGTATAGTATATTATGCTGATGATGAAGGCTAGGAAATGGCAGTAGCCCAAAGGATGCTGAATGGTTAAATAAATGCATTCACCTCTCAAACCTCCTGACTTTTAATGGCTTATATATATGTGTATACACACGCAAACGCACACATGCACACATACGTATGTATGCATGTATACATATATATATATACATCATTATCATCATGTGTATATATATATATATATATATATATATATATGTGTGTATGTATGTATAAATATATCATCATCATCATCATCAT
>NW_021835655.1:25000-28013 GCF_006345805.1 Octopus sinensis
CATCATAATCCCCATCATCCTTGTCCTCCTTGTCCTCCTCATCATCATACCCCACCACATCTTCCTCCTCATCCTCTTCCTCATCTCCCTCTTCTTCCCCCTCGTTTCCCTCCTCTTCCTCTTCTCCCTCCTCCTTATCATTATCATCATCTTTACCTTCCTCCTCCTCCTCCTGCTCATCATCATCGTCATACTCCCCATCATCATCATACTCATCATCATACCCCCACCACATCTTCCTCCTCTTCTCTTCCTCATTTCCCTCCTCGTTTCCCTCCCCTTCCACCTCCTCCTCTTCCTCTTCTCCCGCCTCCTTATCATTATCATCATCATTATCATCTTCAATGTCTGGACATTACAACCTTGTGTCCCAGGACTAATGGCGTCAGTTAACTGATGCCCATGGCACATAAGGGACCAAGATCCCTTGTGTCACTGGGTTTGCTCAGTTACAGCTTGGTGAACTGGAGCAACATAAAATGAAGTGTTTTGTTCAAGGCTACTACACGCTGCCCAGCCCAAGAATTGAAACCAAGATCTTGTGATTGTCAGTGCAATACCCTAACCACTAGGCCATGTGCCTTTACTTGTTGCCATTTGATTATTCCACTATTCCACTGTTCCTTTATTCTAGTATTCCTCTTTTCCCTAGTACCCATATCTTACTATGCCACCATTTTCTTGCTTCCTTATTCTGCTATTCTACCATTTCTTTGTTCCCTTATTCCATTGTTCTCTTGTTCTCCTGTTCTTTTATTCCACCATTTCACTATCTTTTTATTCTATTATTCCTCCATTCTTTCACCTATTCTATTGTTAATTCTACTATTCTATTGTTCTCTCATTCCCTTATTCAGCTACCCTTCTAGATTCCCTTGTATTCCTGTTCCACAGTACCTATTCTTCATTGTTTAATTATTCCAGTATTCCATTGCTCCTTTAATTTAACATTCTGTCAATCTGTTCATCTATCAATCTATTAATTATCCTCTCATTCCCTTATTCTGTCATTCTATTATTCCTTTGTGCCCCCCCGTTTCATTATTCCAGTATTCCATTGTCCTCTTAATCTTACATTCTGTCAATCTGTTCCTCCTTTGGTCTACCATTCCCTTATCCTCTCATTCTCTTATTCTGCTATTCTTTTATTCCTTTGTACTCCTCTTTCATTACTCCCCAGTGCCTTTGCTTCATTATTCCAGTATTCCATAGTTCTCTTAATCTAACATTCTATCAATCCTTTCCTCCCTTGATCTATTATTCCATTATCCACTAATTCCCGCATTCAGCTATCCTATTATATTCCTCTGTTCTTGTTCCATCACACATTTGCTTCACTGCTTCATTATTCCAGTATTCCATAGTTCTCTTAATCTAACATTCTATCAATCCTTTCCTCCCTTGATCTATTATTCCATTATCCACTAATTCCCGCATTCAGCTATCCTATTATATTCCTCTGTTCTTGTTCCATCACTGCTTCATTATTCCAGTATTCCATAGTTCTCTTAATCTAACATTCTATCAATCCTTTCCTCCCTTGATCTATTATTCCATTATCCACTAATTCCCGCATTCAGCTATCCTATTATATTCCTCTGTTCTTGTTCCATCACACATTTGCTTCACTGCTTCATTATTCCAGTATTCCATAGTTCTCTTAATCTAACATTCTATCAATCCTTTCCTCCCTTGATCTATTATTCCATTATCCACTAATTCCCGTATTCAGCTATCCTATTATATTCCTCTGTTCTTGTTCCATCACACATTTGCTTCACTGCTTCATTATTCTAGTATTCCATTGTTCCCTTAATCTAACATCCTGTCAATCCATTCCTCCCTTAATCTACTATTCCGTTGTTCCCCCATTCTCTTATTCTGATATTCTATTATCCTTTTCTACTCCTGTTTCATTACTCCCTTGTTCCTCGGATCCCTTATTCCACCAATCCATTGTTCCTTTCTTCTATTTCAGCTATGAAAACTGTCGACTATGAAGTCGGTAATGCGTATCGCTACATCTACTCGGCCACATCCAAAACTCTAATCGCTGGGGCCTCGGAGAACACTGCCTTTGTCAAGATCGATACGGATGTGGAGATTGAAACCACATCTCCCTGTGACTTTGTTATGAGAGTAAGTAACAGTTTCTCTTCATCACTAAATTTGCTGCACTATGCACACACACACACATACACGTATACACATACATACACATATACACATACATACACATATACACACATATACACACACACACATACACGTATACACATACATACACATATACACATACATACACATATACACACATATACACACACACACATACACGTATACACATACATACACATATACACATACATACACTATACCACACATATACACCAACAACACATACCGTATACACATACATACAAATAACACATACATACACATATACACACATATACACACACACACACATACACGTATACACATACATACACATATACACATACATACACATATACACACATATACACACACACACATACACGTATACACATACATACACATATACACATACATACACATATACACACATATACACACACACACATACACGTATACACATACATACACATATACACATACATACACATATACACACATATACACACACACACATACACGTATACACATACATACACATATACACATACATACACATATACACACATATACACACACACACACATCTGCTGAAGTAAAATACATGATTGCCAATTATTTTGGCATTTTGTTGAAACATGTATGTCCTACAAAGCTTTGAATACTAAACCTGTTCCCTGCTTATATATATATATACTAGCAGTATCGCCCGGCGTTGCTTGGGTTTGTAAGGGAAATAACTATATAAGCATTTTTAGAGAGTTATAGCCAAAAAATAGCAAAAAAATGCATTAAAAATGGAAAAAAAAAATTATGGTAATTTTTTTTTAAATCGTTGACTCATCGTAGACATTTT
>NW_021835656.1:0-2500 GCF_006345805.1 Octopus sinensis
TCCCAGAACTTATTCTTTGTATGCCTGGTATTCTATCGGTCTCTTTTGCCGAACCGCTAAGTTACGGGGACTAAACACACCAGCATCGTTGAAAAGCGATGTTGGGGGGGACGAGCACACACATATTATATATATATATAATATATATATATATATATATATATATATATATACGACGGGCTTCTTTCAGTTTTCTGTTTACGAAATCCACTCACAAGACTTTGGTTGGTCCGAGGCTATAGTAGAAGACACTTGCCCGAGATGCCATGCAATGGGACTGAACCCAGAACCATGTGGTCGGTAAGCAAACAACTTACCACACAGCCGCTCCTACGCCTATACACACACCATTCGTGTTTGTTTGTGTGTATCTCTATATGCATATATGTGAGAAAAATGTGGTTAATCAAGGATTTTTGGATAATTATTTATTTAGCCCTTTCATCTCTTTTGAGAGATTCATCATGAATGATTTATTTTCAGAAAATTCATACCTTTCGTATATGTGCGCGCGTATGTGTGTGTGTGTGTATGTGTGTGTGTGGGGGGGGGGGGTGAGAGAGAGAGAGAGAGAGAGAGAGAGAGAGAGAGAGAGAGAGAGAGAGAGAGAGAGCTAGTTGAAAAAAATTCAGGAGTGACCGTTTTATGAAAGCGAATACCATAGGCGCAGGAGTGGCTGTGTGGTAAGTAGCTTGCTTACCAACCACATGGTTCCGGGTTCAGTCCCACTGCGTGACACCTTGGGCAATTGTTTTCTACTATAGCCTCGGGCCAACCAAAGCCTTGTGAGTGGATTTGGTAGACGGAAACTGAAAGAAGCCCGTCGTATATATGTATGTATATATATATATATATGTGTGTGTGTGTGTGTGTGTGTGTGTTGTGGGTCTGTGTTTGTCCCCCTAGCATTGCTTGACAACCGATGCTGGTGTGTTTACGTCCCCGTCACTTAGCGGTTCGGCAAAAGAGACCGATAGAATAAGTACTGGGCTTACAAAGAAAAAGTCCTGGGGTCGATTTGCTCGACAAAAGGCGGTGCTCCAGCATGGCCGCAGTCAAATGACTAAAACAAGTAAAAGAAAGTACTCTTACAAAATCACAACATGAAGAAAATCTGTTTGATGTAAACCAAATAGGAATCAGTAAACGTCAGCCAAAAAATCTTAAAAAAGAAAAATATCTCACAGGGGCAAAATTCACCCTGAGAATAATTTAGAATTCCCTGCGAAGACAAATGGAATATTTAACAACAACACAAAATATCTGGACACTAGTTCCCAGGTAAGATTTAAAAGTGCCTTCTCCTTTCAAGAAAATGCGTATATGAACTGCAAGACACAGAATCTCATATACTGCAAAACCTGCCCCAATTGCAAAGAAAATTATATTGGTGAAACCAACAATTCCCTTTGTCAACGGGCAAGAATCCACAGACAACACATCAGACACAAAGAATTATGTTAAATAAGCATCTGAAAATATGCGGAAACAGCAGATTCAAGATCTTCGGCAAATACCCATGGGATGACCCTATGTACCACAAGACAATGGAAATGCATTTTATCAAAGAATTCTTAGCCAAACTAAATGTATAAAAAAGACGTATATTTGTAAACACGTAAGCAATCAATATTAAAAAATAGTGTCCCATATGAACAAAAATTAGATTACCAGTGAATATTATTATTAATAACCTTCTCATTACTGTTACTTTAAATATCTGGAAAAATTTGCTTAAACAACCAACACACACACACATTTAAAAAAACCTTCCAAAACAATTTGATAGTTTCTATTTTCTGTACTTGAATAACATGACAACTGACCAAAAAACGATGACTACTAGAAAATTGGCGTTTTAGAACTATCATTAATTTCAACCCCAACCCCCAATCCCTTTCTACAGCTGCGTAATATGATAACTGAACAAAGATACAATGCAATTTCAATAATCTCAGAAAAAAAGTTCCTTTCTTTCTTTCTAATCAAGCCTCCAAAATCTCACCGCGCGCGCGCACACGCATATACAGGCAGGGGCCTCAGTTGCCTCTAAAATGTGAGGGGGACAAACCAACATTTGCTGATTCTTAAAGGAACATACTAATATTGCTTATGGTGCCTTTTCCGGACCCTGTCACATAAGTAAAATTTTACGCTAATTAAATTTTATGTATTCAAATGAAGTTCAGCTTCAAAAAGTTAAGCGTTAAAAGAATTTATTATATCAAATAAACAAAAAACAAAACATAGGCGTTTGAATAAAAAAAAATATTAAGTAAATTTATTGACCTTTAGAACTTTCCAAATGTTTTTTTTTCTCTCGTATCATTGCTGTCAGAACATGAGGATCCGGAAGAGATGTTGCCAAGCATTTTTCATGACAATCTAACAAGGGACAAAATGCTCAGCAAACCCACAATATATGGAATATAATCAATAACGCAGCATTGGTATTGGCCGTCCGTTTACAAAAAGAGAAATATAGAAGAGAAGGTTTAGT
>NW_021835656.1:7500-17500 GCF_006345805.1 Octopus sinensis
TGGTAGAAGGAAACTGAAAGAAGCCCGTCGAAAATATGTATATATATATATATATATATACTAAGTAATTAAAGGTTTAGCAACGATTTGCCTCACCACACACCGAATTTAGAAATAGCAGTCAAAGAGTTATGGCTATTCTTTCTACTTAAAAGGGAGATCCCAGTAAAACCACAGCACTTAAAAGTGTGTATATTTATATATTTGTTTTATATTTGCAAAAGAAATTCGGTGTTGTTTATGTTGGTTCTCTTTGTGTTCCGTACCATAGCGGTTCGACGACTAGATATCGATAAAATAATTAAAAGACGAAAATAAAACTTCAGGGTCGATATATGATCGACTAAACTCAAAGGCGGGATATATATATATCCCTTTTTCCTGAGCGCCTAATAATAATACTTTAATTGTTCCACGTGTTGTTGTTTTTTCTGTTTCCCGTTTGGATTAACCTTATATATATATATATATATATATATATGCGTGTGTGTGTGTGTGTATGTTGTGTATCTGTGTTTGTCCCCCCAACATCACTTGACAACCGATGCCGGTGTGTTTACGTCCCCGTAACTTAGCGGTTCGGCAAAAAGAGACCGATAGCATAAGTACTAGACACATCTTGTTGCAATTGCTCGAAATGTGGAGTAGATAAAACAGCCGACGACTGATGAAGGGTCGTTCTTTATGTGGCTTGTCTTGTTTTCCATTTGTTTCTTTCGTTGTTCACAAAAAAAGGTTCGTATTCCATGTTTACGTTTTATGACGTCCTGTACCCATATATGCATAAAATATACATATATATGTAAGTATGTACAGGCGCAGGAGTGGCTGTGTGGTAAGTAGCTTGCTAAGCAATCACATGGTTCCGGGTTCAGTCCCACTGCACGGCATCTTGGGCAAGTGTCTTCTACTATAGCCCCGAGCCAACCAATGCCTTGTGAGTGGATTTGGTAGATGGAAACTGAAAGAAGCCTGTCGTATATATGTATATATATGCATGTGTGTATGTTTGTGTGTCTGTTTGTCCCCCTAGCATTGCTTGACAACCGATGCTGGTGTGTTTACGTCCCCGTCACTTAGCGGTTCGGCAAAAGAGACCGATAGAATAAGTACTGGGCTTACAAAGAATAAGTCCCGGGGTCGATTTGCTCGACTAAAGGCGGTGCTCCAGCATGGCAGCAGTCAAATGACTGAAACAAGTAAAAGAGTAAAAGAGTATATATATATATATATATGATTGAACGCCACGCATCCATTTCCAAGTAAGTTTGTATGTATGTATATATATATATCCCGCCTTTGAGTTTAGTCGATCATATATCGACCCTGAAGTTTTATTTTCGTCTTTTAATTATTTCATCGATATCTAGTCGTCGAACCGCTATGGTACGGAACACAAAGAGAACCAACATAAACAACACCGAATTTCTTTTGCAAATATAAAACAAATATATAAACATACACACAAATACACCCCAGATATATGAGTGCACATATATATATATACATATATATACACATCTCTTTCTCTGTATGTGTGTTTGTGCGTGTATATATATATATATATATATATATATCGTTCTCTAGGTAGACGGATAAGCTCCCCTTCATCCCCGCTCTCTAATATTGATCTCTCATTGAACTCTCGCTCCTTTCTCTCCCCTCTAATCAATACCATATTCTATACGCATGAACATACACGCCAGTAAACTGCCGCATATATATTCTTCCCACAGTTGGAATCATTAATACCCTGTTATGGATTTTCTCTTCCAACTCTAAACTTCTACAGATCTTTCCAGGATTCATTACTCATCTTGATATCATCTTTAACGGGTTTAGTCCCAAATATTCCATCATCATTTCGCTGGTTTTGGTCCCTTGACGGCAGCCTTATTGAGGTACGTGCATAAAAGGGATCTTTGCTCCAGGATATTGGAATCCCCGCCACCACACTGCTCATTTTAACAAGCCCTGTTTATCGAGCTGCTGAATTGTGTCCCTGTAAAACAGAGGTTCTCAGCCGGGGTCCATATGATAGCAAAATAGTAAATTGAAGAGCCACAATAGCGTTTTTAGGGTCCCTGAAAGAGTTTTGCTTTAGATGTATGTATTGGTATGCGTGGCAAGAAACCGGTTTCTTTCTGTTTGACATGGTCTAGGTGAAAAACAAAATGAGAATTCTTAAAGAAGTATCTATAAAACTAGTTTTTAAACATTGAATGGCGACATGATGGGGTCCAACAGAATAAAATAGGAATCAAAGGGGTCCATAGAGAAAAAAATGGTTTAAGAATTCCTACTATAAAATTCACCTCCAATTTCTGTGGACCAAATTAACACGAGGTGTTAGTTCCTACTTACACCGGTGAACACAATAAAATACTAGCATTATTCGGATATTATGGAATTCCTGATGTCCATCAAGTAGTGGGAGCATTTCCACTGTACGGCGACATCTGGTGGCCAATAACTGTGGACGAGATTTGCATTGCGTTCTTCAAGGTTTTTAACCGAATCTTATTTAACTATATAATCCCCCCGTTGAGGCACATAGCGTAGTGGTTAGAGCAGCGGACTCGCGGTCGAGGGATCGCGGGTTCGAATCTCATACCGGGCAATGTGTGTGTTTATGAGCGATACACTTAAGCTCCATGGGCCTCTGGCAGAAGGTAATGGCGAAACTTCTGCTGACTCTTTCGCCACAACTTTCTCTCACTCTTTCCTCCTGCATCTTGCATCTCACCTGCGACGGACCGGCGTCCCGTCCAGGTGGGGAACCTATACGCCAAGGAAACCGGGAAACCGGCCCATATGAACCAGGTGTGACTCGAGAAGGAACAAACAACTGTTCCCTTTAAAGGATGAAACATATAACCGCCCCCGACACGCACGTACACATAATTATGTATTTGTATGCATGCTTGTGTGTGTGTCAATGCCTGATAACCGGTATTGGTTCGTTTTCGTCCCTGTAAATTAACGGTTCAGCAAGAAAGAGAGCAACAGAACAGGTGTCAATTTTAGTCAGATACTCCAGCATGGCCCAGGTTCGAAGACAAACAAGTCAAAGAATGGTATATTTCCTTTAAAAACTTACTCGCTGACAAAATCTACGGAAATCCTCTGCGCGCGCATGTGTGTGCGTGTTTACCCCCCACCTCTTGACAGCCAGTGTTGGTGTGGTTACGTCTCCGTAACTTAGCGGTTCGGCAATAGAGACTTCAGCAAAAGAGACCGATAGAATAAGTACCAGTCTTTAAAAAAATAAGTCCTGGGGTCGATTTGTTCGACTAAAATCCTTCAATGCGGTGCTCCAGCATGGCCACAGTCAATGACTGAAACAAAGAATCTACTATCTGTCACGCTGTCTGTCTGTCTACCAACTTCCTGTTACAGTAATCCATGGGTCGTGGTTTACTCCACCCATTAAAAAATGAATACAATAGTATGTTCCTATCTACCCACTTTTCGCCTGCGTAAATGTACACACACAGTCATATATAAAGACAATTAAGGTGTGCTAATTTAGTGAAATTTCGTTCGTTTCTTGAAAAAGGGAGATAATCTCAGCGTAGAATTTCTCTAAAACGGACATGCCATTATAGAAGAGTCTATTTGAAGACAAAAAGGGCAGCAGGGGACGCAGGTTTCGTTCTTCAGCTGCCCTTTTGTCTCCAGACTATGAGACTGTCTTACTTTATGGCATGTCAGTTTTGTGGAGGTATTCTTGCTTGCGATTATCTCTTTCCCATTAGATTTGGTGTCAATCGTCACCCAGCGTTTGTCCTGCCATCTTTGGAAGCGATGATAATTACAAGAGATTGTGAGTTTATGTTGCATGGTATTTAACATATCCGTATCCGTCGTTATTGTTCAAACATATGCCATTGGCCATTCTAAGCTGTTTTGCCTTAATTCGCTTCCATTCTTCTTTTTCATATATAGTATAGGAGCACTCCGTCGGTTGCGACGATGAGGGTCCCAGCTGATACGATCAACGGAACAGCTTGCTCGTGATATTAACGTGCAAGTGGCTGAGCATTCCACAGACACGTGTACCCTTAACGTAGTTCTCGAGGAGATTCAGCGTGAAACACAGAATGTGACAAGGCTGGCCCTTTGAAATACAGGCACAAGAGAAACAGGAAGAAAGAGCGAGAGAAAGTTGTGGTGAAAGAATACAGCAGGGATCACCCCCATCCCCTGCCGGAGCCTCGTGGAGCTTTTAGGTGTTTTCGCTCAATAAACACTCATAATGCCCGGTCTGGGAATCGAAACCGCGAGTCCGCTGCCCTAACCACTGGACCATTGCGCCTCCTCTTTTTCATATATTAGATGAAAAATCAAAACTAAAGCAGAATGAGTATCTCACGTCATTTAGAATGATTTAATTAATAAAATGAGTTAATAGGCACCAATATGATATATATTATAAAGTTCAGGTATTTTTTTTATAGATGTTTTGTTTCGTATCAATATATATAAGTATAATTTATAGTAGTATATCATAAAGGAGAAAACGGAGAGTTTGAACAGAGAACTATGAATTTATTTACATTTTGTCAATTTATAAAGGCCTACAATTGTTTCCGTTGAAGTTCTCACAATTAATTACATAAATTAAAAGAAATAAAGAGATTTATTTACTGATAATCATAAACGAAAACTAATCTGTATACATATATAACGGGGTTTTTTTTTTGTCTGTTTCAAACATATTAACACACACACACACACACACACATATATATACGCAAACGCTGCTACGTTAGTCTGTTGACGTACACCCAATCTATTAGAATGTAAACACTTTCATGCCAGTTTTCGTCCTGAAGAAATATCTACCTTAGTAATTTCATAATGCAATTTTAATTTGTAATTCGAATGAGAACAGATATGGAAATAACTGTAGGCGTTTATAGATTCACTGTAAAGAAATCGATAGTTTTCGGTTCAAACTCGCAATTTTCTTTTTTATGGCATACTGTGTGTGTATGTATGTATGTATGTATGTATATACAGAGAGAGAGAGAAACGTGAGGGCGTATGGCTTAGTGGTTAGAGTGTTGCACTTACAGTCGCAAGATCGTGGTTTCAATTCCTAGACCGGATGTTGCGTTGTGTTCTTGAGCAAAACACTTCATCTCACTTTGCTCTGCGACCACCTGGGCAATTGATGCGTTGCACACAGTGACACCTGTTCAGGCAACGGCGATTTGACGGAGAGAGGGAGCTAATGTACGGCACACACACCTGATCACTATAAACGAATCATTTGTGCAGTTCGCTCGGTAAAAGCTGAACTCTCATACGTCGTCTTCGACGAGAGAGAGCATCATATATATATATATATATATATATATATATATATATATATATATATATATATGAGAGAGAGAGAGAGAGAGAGAGAGAGAGAGACTTTTTCCGTTGTTTTCTTTCCCCATCTGTTTTCTCTCTTCGTTCATCTCTGATGAAGAGCGTAGGCTCGAAACGTCAAAGATTCTTCCATTTTTTTTGAACGCCAAACTAATACACTTTGTGTGTTGCCCCAACACCCGTTTCTGTGTTTTGTGTTTTTTGCATTATTTTGAACCTCACACACGCGCACGCACATGGAAGCGAGTGGCCAAACGAGAAAAAAAACGCACTCAGTACATTTTGTAGGAGTTACGGATATCATAATATAAAACAATTGGATTCGGCTCCCTACGACTCTAAGAAGTTTGTGAAACTGAGATAGGGAACTGAATCAAACTGTTTTAAATGATAATGATAATAATAATAATAATAATAATAGTAGTATTTATATAAGAGATTAGAAACTTCGGGAGACGTGAAATAATTAGGTTTTTAACGTTAAAAACGATGATAGATAGATGAAAACAAATGTAGAAAATAAGAGGAAACTGGGGGTAACAGACGGAAAAAGATAAGATGAATAAGTAAATGAATGGATAAAAAGGAAAACAAAACAAAAAAGATGCAGAAAAGGAAAAAATGAAATTAAAACAAAGAAGAAAAGAATGAAATTATTCGAAAATAGGAGGGAAAATGTAGGAAGGATAAAAGATAAAAAATAAAAGAGGGAATAGAGAAAGAAAGAAGTAGAGAAGGAAAGAAGAAAGAAAAATAAGGAAGAAAGAAAAGAGAGAAAGAGAGGAGGAAATCTTCTTAAGGATTGTAAAATCGACCAAAACAGTTCCGCTGCCACCTTTCCTCAATCCTATTGATCGTATGGCGGCTGCGAACAGCGTAGCCGGCGACGGCGCCACCTATTGAGTATTGCGTGCGCTTGGTGGGCGAGTTCCTTCCCCCTTGATCTTCTTCACTCCGACATCTCTCCGGTTTTTGTCGCTCGGTTTAAGGGAAGAACGAAGGAACGGCGGCGGCGGCGATGGCATGGCACGAAAATTGAGCTTGCGAATAATCGATACGATAACTCAACGTTGCTAAGCAACCTCAGCCGAACGGAAGAGAAAAGAATGGCAGAAGGTGATACGCACATCCAGAGAAAAAAACACACACACACAGAGGAACAAATGCATACACACACACACACACACACACACACACATATATATATCTGAGCAAACAGACAAATATACACACATATATGTATATATATAGGAACAAACAGTCACACCATAGGCAAATAGCTAATATGTACACGTTGCAGTTCACAAACATAAAGAAAAAAGAAGTACTCAATACAAAAATAGAGTGTAAATATTTATTATAAGCCCCTGACGTCATTCTCTGTTTCTAAACAGAGCTTCATGTTGTTTGTCGCCGATCCAGCCACACGCCACGAATAATGTGTGTATATATATATATATATATATATATATATATATATATATATATAAAATTAATAAATAAACATATGCATATATACATACATATATGTACGTACCTACCTCTACATGTATATATACATGCATATATGGGTACAGGACACCAAAAAAACGTCGAACACAATGAGAGACGAAAACAAACACAAAACCAAGGAAATGGACATTTTTTTAAACAACGAAAAAATAGAGTACAGGACATACAAAACAAGGAAAATTCCCCTTCTTCAGTCGCCTTAGTTTCATCTACTCCACGTTTCGAAGGTCAAGGCGATACATGACTTCAATGAAATTTTCCTTCCCGCGAAAATCAAATTAAATAAAATTTGAGATTTTTTTGCGGAGGGGTAAAAATGGTAACAAAAACAGGACAGTAACGACAGTACAAAATATAAACAGTAAAAGACAGACACGGAGAATAACAGTAACACAAACAAGAAGGGCTGTTAAGCCAAACGAGATAAAAAAATTTTACGAATATTTATTTCTCTTTGTGTGTTTATGTTAATTGAAAGAGGGACTCAGTGCAAAAGTAGAGACTCGATAAATAATATTTTTGACTGTAACTTCAAAGTTTCACCGAATGTATACCTTATTAGCAAAAGAAGCTTTGTTAATAGCCAGATATATTTTTTAAAAAACGTAATGCCTAAAATTCTGCTACAGCAAATGTGTAATAAACTATAAAATGAACCCAGAGTTAACGGTTGGTCAAGTTTTTCATCTCGCCACTATGATTTTATTAGTTACAGAAACGTGACCCCTTCCATGACCCCTTGCTGCCCACTTGAAAAACGCAGATGAAGGGGCCTCGCTATTAACATTTGGTTTGAAAGCGAGGTTTAAGAATAACAACGTGCCGAGGTAAGTTACTTTTCCGAACAAAACAAAGAACTGAAAAGAAATATATATAAAAACAAAATATATCAGGAACCTCACTGTGTCTGATACACGCACTCATACATTCGATGTTCATTGTTTTCTGAAAACTCTTCTCTGAAGAGATGAGAGTCGCAGCATGTGGCCATGTAAGAAGGTAACAGACATCAAGTACTCCTCACCTAATTCTTTGTTATTATGAATTATTAAGATCATCTGATTAAAAAACTCTCTCTCTCTTTGAACAAAAACAAACCATCCACAAACGCTTCTAATTTTGTAGTCTATGTAGCACGGAGAAAAACACCTCGAAACCTCAAATGATTGTATAAAGACAAGACCTGAAATTTTAAGCAAATGCAGATATATTAACAAATTCCTCCCATCTAATTTTA
Source organism: Octopus sinensis (assembly GCF_006345805.1). Lineage (NCBI taxonomy): Eukaryota > Metazoa > Mollusca > Cephalopoda > Octopoda > Octopodidae > Octopus > Octopus sinensis. The sequence goes on from NW_021835656.1 coordinate 15,632, forward strand.
ATCAATAAAAGCCGATTAAGTTACATACTTTTGTTGTTGATTTAGCGAGCAACCGTGTTGTATACAAGACTTTTACATTTCACGTCCTCACCCCCTTAAAAATACGCTCAGTCGTTCCTGATGAAAACCAATATGGCACCCGACATATAATACTTACTTTCTTTTTTTTTCCGATAAAATATGACACGGAATATTAAATGGAATTATCCTCTGTCAGTTGAATTGGTCGTTCCAATGTTGCCAGAATTTTAACAATTCATAAATGAAAGTCTTTTTGTAGGCCAAGAGATCGTAGATCATTTATCTTAAATATATACAAAAAATAATATAAGAAATTTCCCTGCTCCCATAGAGAGTATAAATCAAAGAAAAGTTTCCAATACAAACACAAAACATGTCTTCTGTATAATTGCAACGACCCTAATGTCAGCCCTGTGAGCTACATGCGCGTTCTGGTACTAATTTATCGAACTAAGGGCTATTCCAAAACACAATGACACAAAAAGCTATTTAAGGTTTGAGTGGAAATCCCTTTAAAAAATTATTGCTATATCGGTGCACATTGAAACACCCAGAGAAACACCTTTCCACTTCACTGATAACATCAATAAAAAAAAACAATTGTTTTATAATAAAATAGATATCCCTCGAAATTAATGGTCCAAAAGGCTGTTACTTTTGCTTATCAGGAAAAATTAGAGAAGCACTCCGTCGGTTACGACGATGAGGGTTCCGGTTGATCCGATCAACGGAACAGCCTGCTCGTGAAATTAACGTGTAAGTGACTGAGCACTGCACAGACACGTGTACCCTTAACGTAGTTCTCGGGGATATTCAGCGTGACACAGAGAGTGACAAGGCTGGCCCCTTTGAAATACAGGTACAACAGAAACAGGAAGTAAGAGTGAGAGAAAGTTGTGGTGAAAGAGTACAGCAGGGATCACCACCATCCCTGCCGGAGCCTCGTGGAGCTTTAGGTGTTTTCGCTCAATAGACACTCACAACGCCCGGTCTGGGAATCGAAACCGCGAGTCCGCTGCCCTAACCACTGGGCCATTGCGCCTCCACATCAGGAAAAAGATAACATATTACAACCGTTTGTTATTTTCAACAAAACATGGCTATTTTCCCATTTACGGAATTTCCAACTGTTCCCTGGATAAAACGGATTCTCACGAAACGAATTCATCATTCACAAAATGACTGACACAAAGCATCATCAATGCTTTGTGGTATTTCGTCTGTCTTTACGTTCTGAGTTCAAATTCCGCTGAGGTCGACTTTGCCTTTCATCCTTTCGGGGGTCGATAAATTAAGTACCAGTTACGCACTGGGGTCGATGTAATCGACTGGACCCCTCCCCCCAAATTTCGGGCCTTGTGCCTAGTGTTGAAAAGAAAAGAATAAACTTTCCTTAACAATCGTCCCATTTTCTGCTTGTGTCTGTGTGTCTGATACTGAAGTCATAAAAGCATGAATCCATTTTTTTTAACGTTTACTTGTTTCAGTCATTAGACTGCGGCCATGCTGGAGCCCCGCCTTCAAGAATTTCAATCGAACGAATCTAACTCAGAAATTATCTTTATTTTAAGGCCCGGTACTTATTCTACCGGTCTCTTTTTGCCGAAGCACTAAGTCACGAGCACGTAAACACACCAGCGCCGGTTATCAAGCAGTGGTAGTGGGACACACACACACACAATGGGTTTCTTTCAGCTTTCATGTACCAAATCCACTCACAAGGCTTTGGTTGGCCTGAGGCTATAGTAGAAGACACTCGCCGAAGGTGCCACACAGTGGGACTGAACCCGGAACCATGTGGTTGAAAAGACCTAGGAGTAGAACACCCACGTGAATCTTCAATTCGGT
>NW_021835657.1:0-17500 GCF_006345805.1 Octopus sinensis
CAGCCATGAGCTAGCTTACGTATAAGTTTCAAGCCATTCAGAGGAGGCCAAGAGAAGGATGGGGTGTAGTAGTAGTAGTAGCAGCAGCAGCAGTTGTAGTAGTAGTAGTAGTAACAAAGTGGGGGTAAATTATAAAGGTATGTGATATAAAAACTAGGGAAGCAAAAAGAAAAAAAAATAAATCTAAATGAATGAGAGATACTTACATAGGAGAGCGATAGAGTAAAGAAGGAAGGTAAAAGAGAGATGAAGAACGGGAAAGGGAGAGTGCGCGAGTGAAAGAAAGAAAGGGGGTAGAGTGAGAGAAAGAGGGAAAAGCATACGTAAAAGTGTTATCTGATGGGTGATGGCGTATGAAATCTTTTTTTTTTTCCGTACGCTTCTTTTTTTCTCATTCTCCCTTCCTTTCTGTTTTTTTTTCTTTCTTTCTATATGATTACCCACATCTCTAACTCTTTCTCTTTCTGTCTCTTTCCAAACGTCTACCTGTCTGTCTCAATTCACGTATACACGCATGTATATATTTGTATATATGACGTGTGTGTGTGTATAATAGGCACAGACGTGGCTGTGTGGTAAGAAGCTTGTTTACCAACCACATGGTTCCGGATTCAGTCCTATTGTGTGGTACCTTGACCAAGTGTCTTCTCCTATAGCCCTGGGCCAACCAAACCCTTGTGAGTGGATTTAGTAGACGGAAACTGAGAGAAACCTGTTGTATATATATTTATGTATATGTAAGTATTTATGTGTGTGTCTTTGTGTCTGTGTTTGTCTCCACCATCACTTGATGACAGATGTTGCTGTCCCATAACTTAGCAGTACAGCTAAAAGATCTGATAGAATAAGTACCAAGCTTACAAAGAATAAGTCCCGGGATCAAATTGGTCGAGTGAAAGGCAGTGCTCAAGCATGGCCACAGTCAAAGGACATAAACAAGTAAAAGAATCAAAGAATATATATAATAGTCAAACTTCAAAGTCACTATCAACTTTTTCCTTCAATAAGTTTTGATAAACATATGTCTTATGAAAAGTCTTGAGTAATCCTTCAGTTTATTGTAAATTTATATATTTGACATAGAAAGAAATATTAATTCTCAGACACTTATCTACATACATACATATATGTATACAATGTGACCTCGTGTGTACCGTTGGCGATTTTTTTTCCTCTGTCTTCCCTTCTCTGGATCTTTCCTTCTCCTATGTTTTCTGATGAAGAGCTCCGCTTGAAAACGTAAACCCTCCTCTTTTCCTTCTTTCCTGAGCGTCCAATAATACTATATTTGTTCCACGTCCTCGCGTTGTGTTTTTTGTGCTTTCTTGTTTGGATTAACTTTATATTATATATATATATATATATATATATATATATATATAATATATATATATATTATATATATATATAGTGAGAATTTGCAAAAAAAACAAAAGGCGAAAACACATGTATTAGTTTAATACTCAGGAAGTGAGGAAGTCCTTTTACATTTCAAGCCTATGCTCTTCGACAGAAAGAAAAACAGAAATAAACAGGGAGAGAAAATAGAAACAGGTAGTGTGCTAATGATCTATCATATATATGTACATATATATATATTATATATATATATATATATATATATATAGGGAGAGTTTACAAAAAAAAAACAAAAGACAAAGACAGGTGGTGTACAAAACAAACAGATGTATTAGTATAATGTACAGGAATAGAAAAAGTCTTTTACGTTTCGAGCCTACGCTCTTCTACAGAAAGGGACACAGAAAAAACGGAGAGAAAAAATGTGTGTAGTATATATATACATACACACACACATGTATACATATATCTTTATTATTGCTTGTTTCCACTTTTTCAAGATCAGTGACTTTTTGTGTGTATGCATTCATGTATGTATAAGAATGCTTCTGTGCTTGAGTTTATTTTTATTGAGAATTACTCAATGAAAATGTTGAGTACCATTATTTATTCTAGTGCTGAGGTTACTGTATGGTTAGTACTTACTGCTGTTGTGCAATTGGTACATGAGAGAGAATAATCTCGATACTATAATGCAAACACAAACACATACACATGTATATATGCATATATGTATCTATGCATATATATATATATGTGTGTGTGTGTGTGTGTGTGTATATGTATGTATATATACATGTATATATGTATGTATATATGTATGTATGTATGTATGTATGTACATACATCTTGCCAATAGAGAAAGAACCAGTTTCTAACCTAGATTCAAGGCTCCTTTATTGGAATTTCACCAATATCAACAGGGTATTTTCATCTGTATGTATATGTGCAGATTTGTATGTTTTGTTTTATATATGTATTTTCATGCATATAGCTGCATATCTAGACAAGCTCATACATACTTAAATGATAAACTTCTGGAAAGTTTTACAGATTTTTACAGTTCCAGTAGCGAATTGGATCTATAGTCTTTGAATTAGCTTTCTCCTTTCTGGTTTTGAGTAGCCTAATTTCTCAAGATTGTTACTTAGGTAGTGTGTTACATATCACAGTACTCCAATAATTACAGGCATAAACCTAAACTTATAATCTGGGTAGAGTAGCTGTAGAATTCTCAATAGCTCGGCATAGGAAGGCAGCAAGCTAACAGAAGCGTTAGCAAGCTGGGCAAAATGCTTTAGCATTATTTCGTCTGTCTTTACATTCTGAGTTCAAATTCTATCAAGGTTGACTTAGCCTTTCATCCTTTTTGAGGGTTGATAAATTAAGTACCAGTTGCATACTGAGGTTGATCTAATCAACTGGTCCCCTCCCCAAAAATTTTGGGCCTTGTGCCTAGAGTAGAAAAGGATAGTTCAGCATAGGTATTTTCTTTTTCACTGAATTTTACCCGAATGGTAAGATCCGTTGGGTATCTGATTTCCACAACTGCTATGTATGTATGTATGTATGTATGTATGTATGTATGTGCAAGACCCTGCCTCAGTAAAGCTGGACTCAAGAATCATCTTCGTAGTCATAAAGCGAGACAGGTGAGTGACAACCTGGCCACTGGTGGTGGTGTAACACACCATACTAATCATATCTGTCAGGCATGTGGAAGAGAGTGTAATTCGGCAGGAGGACTTAAACGACATGCAAAGGTACATGAAGCCCAGTTACAACTACAGCCGGCTATTACTGGTAAAGGTTTTAGTTGCCAATTCTATACAAGACATTGTAGATCTTTAGCTGGGCTAAAAAGTCACATTCGATCACAGCACCAGTAACAGTTAAGCTTCGTGCAATGGCCATACTCGATAACGAGGGGGCAGCCATAATGTATGTATGTATGTATGTATATGTACACACATACATTACCATCTTCATTTAACATCCGTTTTTCATGCTGGCACGAATTGGACAGTTTGACAGGGGCTGGCAAGCTGGAGAGCTATACCAGGCCCCATTTGTCTGTCTTGGCACGGTTTCTACAGACTGATGCCTTTCTTAACATGAACACTTTAGAGTGTAATAGGTGCACTTTGCTTGGCATCAGCACAGGTGCTTTTCACATGGGACCACTGGGATTGTCAAGTAGCATGCAAGATGAAGACCTCTCAGTTGAAAGAGGGAGTGGAACCAATGGAAATGTCTGTGAGCCAGGTGAGAGGTTAGAGCATAATAAAGGTACAGAGATTGTTGTCTACCCCAGGAAAGAAAGAGGAAGGTGAGTTAGAGAAAGATAGAGATACAAAGTGAGAGAGAGAGAGAGAAAGAAATAGATGATGTTGGAGGTGTATTGAGGCTTATCTACAGGGAACAGTGGGAGGAGTATAAGTAGTGTAGAGGGGATAGAGGGGGGGATATTTAGAGATGAGGAAGACATGACTGTAAAGAGGATGCTGAGAGAAAATGAAGTGGCTGGGAGGGGATGTGGTAGATACGTTAGAGCATGGAGAGAGTGCTGATAGGCATATGAGGGAGAGGGAACAGCCTGAAGTGTGCGATGAGCGTTGGTAATGGGATAGGGGGATGTTGGGAAGATGTGTTGTAACACAAAATTTTAAATAAATAAATATATACACACACACACACACATATATATATATATTTATATATATATTCAGGAGTGGCTGTGTGGTAAGTAGCTTGTTTACCAACCACATGGTTCCGGGTTCAGTCCCACTGTGTGGCACCTTGGGCGAGTGTCTTCTACTATAGCCTCAGGCCGACCAAAGCCTTGTGAGTGGATTTGGTAGACGGAAACTGAAAGAAGCCCGTCGTATATATGTGTATATATATATATATATGCATGTGTGTGTTTGTGTGTCTGTGTTTGTCCCCCTAGCATTGCTTGACAACTGATGCTGGTGTGTTTATATCCCCGTCACTTAGCGGTTTGGCAAAACAGACCGATAGAATAAGTACTGGGCTTACAAAAGAATAAGTCCCGGGGTCGAGTTGCTCGATTAAAGGCGGTGCTCCAGCATGGCTGCAGTCAAATGACTGAAACAAGTAAAAGAGTAAAGAGTATACATATAAAATATTCTATAATTATATATATAATTATGTGTTATTGTCTCACAGATTTTTATGGTAGTTGAAAAGACATTAGCGGCTATTTCTAATTCAGTATGTGGTGAGGCACATAGCTGAATCCTGATTATAATTATGCATATAATTATAGAATATTTTGTATAATTCACCTAAAAAGGTATTTTAACGTATTGACTACTTGGTAAAATTATTAATTAATTAATTAATTAATTAATTAATTAGTTTTACCCTATATTATTATTAAACTTATATTTTACATCATTATTGAAACTGCAGTTTTTCTGCGGAATAGTTTGTAACACACGTGTGGGTATATGAGATAAATATGTATCACATTTGGCTGTATATTTTTGGGAGTCATCATCATCATCATCGTTTAGCGTCTGCTTTCCATGCTGGCATGGGTTGGACGGTGCAACCCATACCACCTGCAGTTTTTAGCAAAGCGATCAATATTTGATTCTCACAATCAACCAACTTAATTTTGCATTTCACTACTCACAGTTTTGAAATGCTAAACATTATTATTGCACTTGCTTAATTTGAATCTTAAACATTAAAGACTTCATTCATACATTTTTATACATACATACTTACATACTTTTTCTGAAGGCCCATTACTCCGATAATTCTCTATTTTTATAGTTACACTTTTTCTATGACAGTAGATGAAATTTTTTTTCCACAACGTATTTGTAGTGACTTCATGCAAGCATAGCATGGATTTGATCCTCGATTGCCAAATTTCACTTAACACTTCAACAGCACTTTTCTCACAGTCAAACAATAGTTTTTTCTGTGAATGACAGCAGTTATACATTTCTTAGATGCCTTTGCTAAGCAGAATAAAGTCTTTGCCGCTTGACCCGTCTAACTTCTTCTAGGCCACCACTGGCTGGAATGGAGATAACAGACCTCCAACGAAATCATTTGTTCTCAACAATGTCTATCCTTCTGATTGCTTTTTGATAATTATAAAAACAAGAACTCCATAAGCTAAAGGCAGTTACTGAGAGTGACAGTCAGTGAATATGAACGTTATTATTGCACTTCCATCAAACACTTCATTAATATTTACATTATTTACATTATTTGCATTTGGCAGATATTTGTTCTTATCTTGTTTGTTGTCAACACAACATTTCGGCTGATATACCTTCCAGCCTTCATCAGGTGTCTTGGGGAAATTTCGAACCTGGGTTCTATTCCTAAGGTATTTTTCAATGTTGTTGTTGTTGTTGTTGTTGTTGTTATTATTATTTAGGTCACTGCTTGGAATTGAACTCAGAATCTTGGGGTTAGTAGCCCGCACTCTTAACCCCTACGCCATATGCCCAAAAAGCAGCCAGAAGGATAGACATATTGTTGAGAACAAATGATTTCGTTGGAGGTCTGTTATCTCCATTCCAGCCCCTGGTGGCCTAGAAGAGGTTGAATGGGTCAAGCAACAAAGACATTATTCTGCTTAGTGAAGGCATCTGGGAAATGTATAACTGCTGTCATTCACAGAAAACTATTGTTTTACAGTGAGAAAAGTACTGTTGCAGTGTTAAGTGAAACTTGGCAATCGAGGATTGAATCCTTGCTATGCCTGCATGAAGCCACTACAAATACTTCATTCATATATTTATATAACTCCTCTTACTAACCTCCGAGAATCTTTCTTGTCAACCTCTGAAAATCTCTCTTGCTGACCTCTGACAATTTCTTCATCCTCCAGTTGACAGTTTTTTGTACTTTTTCGTGATGGAAAATGCACCTTTTGCGGCAGTTATAACAAAATTGCCTTCTTATATCAGAGTAATAAGGCATTTTGATAGGGTTAGGGTTAGGGTTAGGGAGTACACCGGAGGGTACACCAGCTAGTATATATATATATATATATATATTGTTGCATTTCAGGATGGTGTTATATATAAATATATTCGTTCTTCACTTGTTAATCACTGTTCTTATTCTAACTCATGTTCATTGTCTGGAAATCTTCCATCACACATCTGTGACCTCTTCAGTGACATATTCCATCCTCATGTGTGTTCTTGCTCTGCTTAGTCCATTAACAAGAACATGCATGAGGACGGAATGTGACACTGAAGAGGTCATAGATGTGCAATGAAAGATTTCCAGACAATGGATATGAATCAGAATTTAAAAAATAATAAACAAGTGAAGAAAGAATATATAGTGCATGTGTTTCATCATCATCATCATCATCATCGTTTAACGTTCACTTTCCATGCTAGCATGGGTTGGACATATGACTGAGGGCTGGCAAACCAGATAGCTGCACCAGGTTTCAATCTTGATCTGGCAAGGTTTCTGCAGCTGGAACATGAGCTACTATAAGTTTCATGCTTGGATAGTAAAGTTATTGGAGTGTTTGAACAGCATGCTATCCTGAATTCATTCAGTCTCAAAATAAATGTGGCTGCACTCGGGGGGAAAAGTAAGATAAAAATGAGAAAAGAATACAGGAGTAAAAAGAAAGAATGAAAAGTAGAAGAGAATGGAGAGAAAATAAGAGTTGTGTCCCTTTTGTCCATTATAAGGGGAATTAACAGTAGCTACTGGAGCTAATCTCACTGAGAAAGTTTGTAAGCCTGTATGCTAATCTAAAGTGGCAGCATTTTCCAGTTCAAAAGCAGAAACTTACTGAGATGCTTGCATTTGAGAAAATTTCCAACATCAATTTCAATAAAATGGTTAGTCCTGAAGACATTGCAAGATTGAAATATGTATCAAATAATACCATATGTGTGTGTTTGTGTGTGCATGTGTATGTGTGTGTGTGTGTGTGTGTGTGTGTGTGCGCGCGCGTGTGTGTGTGTGTTGCACATTGTTTAAGTATGTGGTTGTGTGGTAAGAAGTTTGCTCTCCAGCCATTCAGTCTCAATGCATGGCACCTTGGACAAGTGTCTTCTACTATAGCCTCAAGCTGACTAAATAAAGCCTTGTGAGTTGATTTGGTAGTCAGAAACTGAAAGGATCCCATCATATATATACATACATCATCATCATCATTTAGCGTCCGATTTCCATGCTAGCATGGGTTGGACGGTTCAACTGGGGTCTGGTAAGCCAGAAGACTGCACCAGTCTGATCTGGCAATGTTTCTACGGTTGGATGCCCTTCCTAACGCCAACCACTCTGTGAGTGTAGTTGGTGCTTTTTATGTGCCATATATATATATACATATATATATATATATATATATATATGTGTGTGTGTGTGTGTGTGTCTGTTAATATTATACACAAGATGGAGTACTTCTTTTGTTGGTCTTACCACTACAGAACAGTACACTACATATATATATATATATATATATATATATACATACACACACAAGCACACACACACATATATGTATGTATGCATATTTGTGTGTGCATATGTGTGTGTGTGTTTGTGCCTTTCTTTAACCCCTACCATCACTTGACAACTGGTGTTGATGCATTCACATTACCATATCTTAGCAGTTCAACCCCAGTCCTTATTTTTAAGCCTGGTACTTATTCTATTGGTCTCTTGTGCCAAACTGCTAAGTTATGGAGGATGTCAACAAACCATTACCAGTTGTCAAGCAGCAGTGGGGGATGAACACAGACACAAAGACACACACATTGTGTATATATATATACATATATATATATATATATATATATATAATATATATATATATATATATACACACATACATACATATATAATATACAGACACACACATACAGTGGGCTTCTTTTAGTTACCATCTACCAAATCCACTCACATTTAATAACAATGATCAACTAATTGTTAATTGTTACTCCATTTCTTTTCTTATCTGAATATATTTATTTCATTATTGCCCACAGGGGGCTAAACATAGAGGGGACAAACAAGGACAGACAAAAGGATTAAGTCAATTACATCAACCCCAGTGCATAACTGGTACTTATTTAATTGACCCCAAAAGAGGAAAGGCAAAGTTGACCTCAGTGGAATTTGAACTCAGAACATAGCAGCAGATGAAATACATCAAGCCATTTCACCTGGCGTGCTAGCATTTCTGCCAGCTCGCTGCCCTACTTATCTGAATATATTAAACCATGGTTTACCATTTAAATTACCAGCTGCTGTTAACCTTATAGCAAGGCCTATACATAGTGAGATAATACACCAGTAGTGGCTATGGATACATTTATTCCTTAGACAGTTGCATAACCTCTAACTCATAATTTATATATATACATATGTTGTAATGTGGATCCTTGTCCACTTGTATGCTGTTGTCGGTATTGTAACATTCTTGTCGCCACTAATATGTTATGATGGTATTTCACATCTTATTATCTTTGACTTGTCAATCATGCTATCACTGACAGATCTGCAAGACAATGACTTTGAAACGTCTACCTTGACAGTAACTCAAATTCGTATATATCACATAAATGACACTGACTCCAACTAAGAACTCATACAATAACTGTATTACAACTGACTTCCTACAGTGACTGACTATCTGACTTTATAGTGGCTGAGTCATACCTCTTTGTCACATGGGAAGGGGAGTACCATTTTCACTACAACATCTCCCCTTTTAATTTCTTTTTTCTTTGGAAAGTAAGTAATTTTATTTTACTTTATTCACCCCTCCTCTTATTTTTGTCTTTTTTTTCTTTTCCAACTTAATATTTTTTTCTTTTTGGTGTTTATTTGTAGGAACTCTGTGGTCTTCCTTTATCAATTATAGCTAGACTTTCTAGTCCTTCCAGCTCTTTATTGATGAGGTCTAATGCCACAAACAGCACATTTTGGGTGTTACCTTTCCTTTTACTGCAATCCTTGCTTTTGTTTTAGTGCAACAGCTTAATACTTCCACAAATAAACATTTGGAAACAATTTTTTAAATTTTTGTCTTAGCTGTTTGACTTCCTTCAAACTTTTAACCATGCCAACTACATTTTCCCTAATGGGGGTATCGCACATCCTAAATAACTCCATACATTCTGTGCCAAATAGGTTTAGTGATTTTTTTTGACACATAAATGGTTGCCCTTCTCATTTCACCTCGAAAAGTTACATTGCAAATACATTCACTGATGAAATATAATTTCTTTCCTCTAACACCATATGCTACTTTATTTGATTTAAATAATTTCAGCTTACAGATTTTTCACCTTGTTTCTTCATTTATGATAGTGATGTCACTACCTGTGTCTAATTGCATTTTGACACTAATGGTTTCGATTCTCACCTTTATGAATTTTCTGTTCGTTGTACAAACATTTTTCTCTGATGAAAAACTATTTATTTTTTCTTGTTTGGTCCAATTTTTCATCATCTTAGATATGCAGAGTGATTTAATGTGTCCTGTGTTCCCACAATGAAAGCACTTTACTTTTTTCAACGGACACTCTTTTCTCGGGTACCTACCATATGCCGTACATGGATTTATCTCCTGTTGTATATCATATTTTATATGAAACACTTTATCCACATTGGTTTTATCTGTAAATGATCTCTGTGTCATGCCTTACTTTTAATATCCTATCGCACTCTCCTGACAGTTTCTGGAGAGTTATATCCTGGTTCATTTCCAGCTTTTTGAGAATTTTTGTTCTGACTTCTGCGTCCTTTTTAGCAGTAAGACCCTGAGCAAAAACCAGGCACTTGAACAAGTCTGAAGTTAGTTTATCCAGTTTAAATCTCTTGCACTTTCTCTTCACTCAACCCACATATGTGGTAAAGTCCTCATCATCACTTTTCTTGGTGTTCAAACACTTCCAACCCGTGTTGAATAACAATGTTTTTTCACTAAAGATCTTACATAAAATGTCAATTGTGTCCGTGAAATTTAGGTCAGAAACTTTTTTAGGCAATATAAAATTACAGTAGGTGGTGAGCTGGCAGAAGCGTTACAACACCGGGCGAAATGCTTAGCAGTATTTCGTCTGCCATTACATTCTGAGTTCAAATTCCACTGGGGTCGACTTTACCTTTCATCCTTTCGGGGGTCGACAAATTAAGTACCAGTTAAGCACAGGAGTCAATATAATCAACTTAATCCCTTTGTCTGTCCTTGTTTGTCCCCTCTATGTTTAGCCCCTTGTGGGCAATAAAGAAATAAATATAAAGTTACAGTATTTCTCATGCTCTATTGTTGCCAGTTTCTTCAGAATTAGATGTGCTTTCATTTTGTCTGTCCAGTCTTAGCATTCTTTTTCCAAAATGTGTTCAAATCATCTGTAATATGCCTCAAGTGAGGGCGCGTGGCTTAGTGGTTAAGGCATTCGGCTCATGATCGTAAGGTTGTGAGTTCGATTCCCAGCGACGCGTTGTGTCCTTGAGCAAGACACTTTATTTCACGTTGCTCCAGTCCACTCAGCTGGCAAAAGTGAGTTGTACCTGTATTTCAAAGGGTCAGCCTTGTCACTCTCTGTGTCACGCTGATTATCCCCGAGAACTACGTTAAGGGTACACGTGTCTGTGGAATGCTCAGCCATTTGCACGTTAATTTCACGAGCAAGCTGTTCCGTTGATCGTATCAGCTGGGACCCTCGTCGTCGTAACCGGTGGAGTCTTTTTTTAAATATGCCTCAAAGGTGATCCCTTCTTCCGGCTTATATTTAAATTCATTTACTGAATTTGCTACATGGTCAGATGAAAACGTATTTTCAAGTTTTATTACCAACTTCATTAGTTGTAGCATCTGTTGCTGTAACATTTGTTGTAGTTCTTATAGTTCTATGAGTTTTTGTTGCTGCTTTTACAACTCAACTAAACCCCCTAACAAGTTTTCGATAATTTTATGGATTTTTCATATAATATATACAACAAAAATGTTTGTTACTCCTCTGTTGAGTTTTTAATTTTTCCACATCAAAAATTTTTCAATGTCATCTGTGTGAATTGTTTATTTTCTCATGGAAAATTTTTTTTCTTATTTTTCAACATTATCTGCGTGAATCCTCATCCACCTGTATGTTGTTGTAGGCATTATAACATTCTTGTCACCACTAATACCTTCTGGCAGTATTCTGCATCTTATTATCTTTGATTTGTCAATCATGCTATTGCTGGTGGCTCTGCAAGACAATGGCTTTGAAACGGCTACCATGACAGTTACTTGAACTCATGTATATCACATAACTGACACTGATTCCAACTGAGAACTCTTACAATGACTCTGCTGCTACTGACTTCCTACTGTCTGACATTATAGTGAGTACCATTTTCACTACAACAATATATATACATGTGTGTGTGTTCCCAGTAACATTAGAGTGACCTGATATATATATATATATATATATATATATATAAAATGAATGAGGGAAACAGAAAATGGATTTAGCAAGAATCTTTATTCAGCACAACAATCGTTTCAACCCATCCTGCATACTACTAGACATATACCCAATGTCCAATTAATTACTTATGTATATATATATATATCTGTATTATATATATATATATATATATTTATAAAAATTATATATAAAAATTACAAAAGGGGACAAGAAAGCAAACCACACAAAGAGATGACACAAAAAAACAGACGGGTCATTCGAAGCCTCTAATCTTCAGTCGGGAACCGGATCATCTTAGCAATTTCGGCTGATATATATATATATATATATATATATACACTAACATACATATATATTGCCTATGATATGATGGCTACCCACTCATGGCCAAGGAAGACCATCATTGACCATTAAGAACATTGTGCAGTCAGACAAAATTATATTTTACACTTGTGTCTCCACTGGTGACTCACAAACCCATATACAACTACTATATGCAAGATCTATATGTACATACATATATAATATTGTTTGTTCCTTCTCAAGCCAAGCCTGGCTCATAGGGCCGGTTTCCCAGTTTCCTTGGTGTATAGGTTCCCCACCTGGATGAGACGCCGGTCCGTCACAGGTGAGCTGCAAGATGCAGGAGGAAAGAGTGAGAGAAAGTTGTGGTGAAAGAGTCAGCAGAAGCTCGCCATTACTTTCTCCCAGAGCTGCATGGAGCTTAGGTGTTTCGCTCATAAACACACACATCACCCGGTCTGAGATTCAAACCCATGATCCCTTGACTGTGAGTCTACTGCCCTAACCACTAGGCCATGTGCCTCCACCATATATAATATATACATATATATATTTGTTTATAAACCTTGAGCCACCTATCATATTCGAGAACCTAGTGACAGGTGTCAGTATGAAGATTTTGAACCTGTCCTCGAGAAATTTGCGACATTAAGGCCTCCTATAACAATGGTTTCCAGTGGGTTTTAGGACTGCATCTCCTATATATCAGTTCCACAAAAGGAAGTGCCACTGAAGAGTCATTTGGTTTACCCCACCCTTCTCAATCAACATTAAGACCTACATGGGAGAATAATATTCCTTTGATTAGAGGACAAACACTTCACATAGACACATAGGAATGACCATTTGTTAAATAGATACAACATAAGGGTCTCTTTCAGCTGTGTTCCCAGTGTTAAAAAAATATTTATTTCTTTATTGCCCACAGGGGGCTAAGCATGGAGGGGACAAACAAGGACAGACAAAGGAATTAAGTCAATTACATCAACCCCAGTGTGAAACTGGTTCTTATTTAATTGATCCTGAAAAGATGAAAGGCGAAGTCAACCTTGGTGAAATTTGAACTCAGAGCATAATGGCGGACAAAATACCGGCATTCTAAACAATTCTGCCAGCTCACCACACTAAAATGTTAAAAAAATATTAGTGAACCCCTCCTAAACCTTGCATTGAGGCAGGATGCTCATGCAGGGTTAGCAATGTGTGCCCAGTGGGGTCACAAAACAACTCCAAAGCTGATATTTATGAGGCTGATGTGGTGTCCAGCAGTAATGGTAGCAACAGCACATCTGCTGTTAACAGTAACAGTGACAACAACCTCAACATTGGCACTAACAGTAGCAGCAGCAGTACATTAAGCAATATCAGCAGCAATGACAGCAATAGCAACAGCTACAACAGCAACAGTGGAGGCACAATGGCCCAGTGGTTAGGGCAGCGAACTCACAGTCGTATGAACGTGGTTTCAATTCCCGGTCCGAGCATTGTGAGGGTTTATTGAGCAAAAATACCTAAGCTCCACGAGGCTCTGGCAGGGGACGGTGGTGAACCCCACTGTACTCTTTCATCACAACTTTCTCTCACTCTTTTTTCCTATTTCTGCCACAAAGCAGAGGAACCATGGTGTGGTAAACTTTCAGACCCTAATCTAGATTGCGAATCCTCTGGACCCCAAGATGGTTCAGCTCTCCATCAGTTAAAAGCCACCGTTTACGGAATGAGGATAACATCCTAGCTTTCGTGCCTGTGCAACTGCCAGTCTATCGCGTGTGGTGGGTGGATCTTCAAGTTGCCGCATGCATTCTTAGTAGCCTAGAGTAGTCTCGAATTAGAGATTATTCTTTGTGGTTAATGGTGTGAGTCCTGACTGGAAGAAGAAGAAGAAGAAGAAGACAGCATCAGATCCAGCAGTAACAATAACAATGGTACCACAGCTGCAACTCCACCAGCACAAGGGCACAGAAATATGTTGGCTCTGCAGCAGGTCCATTCAAGAAACATTCTGAAGATCACAAGTCCTCTTTAGGGATACCAGAGAGGCAAAAGTTCATGTCCCTGGCCAGCTACCTATGGCATTTAAAAGAGGAGGGTACACCATACATAATTAAATGGTGGCTCCTAGAACAAGACATCCACATTAAGTTGGATGTGTGTGTGAATGTGTGTGTGTGTGTGAATGTGTGTGTGTGTGTGTGTGTGTGTGTGTATACTCAACACACATATATACATATATACATATATATTATCTCTCTATCTAGCTAGTTATCCCTTCATATGTCTTTCTCATTCTCTCTCCCTTACTAACCTACTATTCCAGAGAGAGTATGAGATAATGAAAGGAAGAAGAAAAACAAAGAGTTTGATGTCATGCAAACATTTTTTCTAATCTTTCCTTTTACTGACACAACTAACCCTTTTCCAACTTCCTGTATTTCAACTTTTTGCCAGTACTGTATTCTGTGTCTTCTATCTTCCTCCATCTCCTCTGCTTTCTTTACAGACTGTAGGGTGTAGTTTGAGGGGAAATTTGGTTAACATTTCTCAAAACAAATGTTATATGAATTTCATTGTGAGACAGCAAATAATAATTTCTGAATATAGTTTCAGAATACACACACACACACAAATGTACATACATTATATCTCAAAGGGATACAGTTACATACAAGTTTCCCTCTGCCAGCTCATCCAACAATCAAAGGTGGTTAGGAACAGCAAGTCACCATCATCTGTCTCAATGTGAAATATTTTTAATTGACTACAATTTTTTTGTATTGAGCTCTTTATCAGCGAATGATTAATCCCAGCATAACATCTACTTGTATAAGTACAACATTCACAATGTGTCTGTTTACAAGAAGTTTACTCATTTTTTTACTCTTTTACTTGTTTCAGTCATGTGACTGTGGCCATGCTGAAGCACTGCCTTTAGTCGAAGAAATCGACCCCAGGACTTATTCTTTGTAAGCCTAGTACTTATTCTATTGATCTTTTTTGCCGAACCGCTAAGCTATGTCAAGCGATGTTGGGGGACAAACACAGACACACAAACATATATACACACACATACACACACACATACACACACACACATACACACACACACACACACATACATATATACAATGGGCTTCTTTCAGTTTCCGTCTACCAAATCCACTCACAAGTCTTTGGTTGGCCTGAAGCTATAGTAGAAGACACTTGCCCAAGGTGCCATGCAGTGGGACTGAACCCGGAACTTACTGCACAGCCACTCCTGCACTTATTTGTTTGCATGTAAATATATTTACCTCTCTCTCTCTCTCTCTCTCTCCTCTCTCTCTCTCTCTCTCTCTCTCTCTCTCTCTCTCTCTCTCCATACACACACACACACACACTCACACATATCATCATCATCATCATCATCATCATTTAACATCCGTTGTCCATACTGGCATAGGTTGAACAATTTGACCAGGGCTGGCAAACTTGAAGGCTGCACCAGACTCCAGTCTGATTTGACATGGTTTCTATAGCTGGGCGTCCTTCCTAATGCCAACCACTCCAAGAGTATAATGGGTGCTTGTGCATACCACCAGCATGGGTGCCAGTTGCATGACACTAGTATTAGCCATGACTACAATTTCACTTGGAATGATGGGTCTTCTACTCAAGGGTAACATACTGCCAAAAGTCTTGGTCGTTTATCATTACCTCCCTAAGGCCCAATGCTTGAAAGGTGCTTTTTATGTGTTGCCCACACATTACTTCCATGAGGGCCAACACTCAAAAGGTGCCTTTTACATGCCACCAGCATGTCTGTTTTGACATGTTTCTACAGCTGGATGCACTTCCTAATGTCAACCACTTCACTGAGAGCATTGGCTGCTTTTCACATGGTACCAGTGCCAGTGTATTTTATGTGGCACCAGCACCAACAGGGTCACCAAAAGGCTTGCAAGACAAACCCCCTTTAACTGGAAGTAGCATTTATGGAATGTAGCTTCATGCCAGTAGAAAAATTTAAGGCATAGAAGGGGCAGATATAGGCATCTCCCTGTAGAGTAGATACATGTTGGAAAAGATTCATACGTACAAACATTCATACATATTATGTAGACACATACATGCTCACATATGTACATACACATACTATACACATACATACATGCATACATACATACATAATTACAGAGAGACAGACATACATGTGTATATATATATATATATATATATATTATATATATATATTGGAAAGCCCCTTTGGTCATGAGTGACCGTGGGATTGCACAAGTCCGGGCAAGGTTGTTTATGGAAGGCCAGCAGTTGCCCATGCATACCGCCTCCCCTCTCCACACCACTGACATTATCCAAGGGAAAGGCAAAGGTTGACACAGCTTGGCACCTGTGACGTCGCAACTCATTTCTACAGCTGTGTGAACTGGAGCAACGTTAAATAAAGTGTCTTGCTCAAGAACACAAAACGCAGCCTGGTCCGGGAATCGAACTCACAACCTCCCGATCGTAAGCTCGACACTCTAACCATTGAGCCATGCGCCTTCACTCTCTCTCTCTCTCTCTCTCTCTCTCTATATATATATATATATATATACATACATACACACATGGAAGGAGGACATTAAACGATGATTATGATGCATGAATGTGAGTGTAGATACATTTCACAACAGGTACATTCACATAGGAAGATATTAACGGGTGTTTCTGGCAAGTTCTACTTGCTCAGCTACCAATTCTACTAACATGATATTGCACGATACTGCTTTGGGTTTGGGTGTTGGTGGTGGTGGTGGTGGTAGCAGTGGCGGTAGCAGTGGCGGTAGCGGTGGTAGTAGTAGTAGTAGTAGTAGTAGTAGTAGTAGTAGTAGTAGTAGTAGTAGTAGTAATAGTAAAGTTTGCTGAATGCAGGTCAGTTGTAATAGTTACTCTCCTGTTCATGAATGTTGTTCTTCTCTGCACTCATGCGCACACACACACACACACACACAATGCACACGTGTGCACACAAACACGTGCATGCACATGCACACGCACGTGCACACAAATGTGCACACATGCAAGCACATGCAAACACACACACAGAGAAGTATGCATGAATACACACACATATATATACAGTCTTTATTATCTTTTCTTTCTCTTTCTCTAAGTCTCTCCCTATCCATATATATGTGTGTGTGTGTGTATGTGTGTGTGCGTGTATGTATGCGTGTGTGTATTTGTGTGTGTATGTATGTGTGTATGTGTGTGTGTACATATATATATATATATATATATATATATATCTATACACACACACATACATATATATGAGTATGTATATTCCATTTTGCTTTTATTCAAGTCTTTCAACACCACCCACTCTCTATCTCTCACTCACTCTATCT
>NW_021835657.1:20000-26015 GCF_006345805.1 Octopus sinensis
ATATATTTGGTAGATGGGAAACTGAAAGAAGCTTGTCATGTGTGTGTGTGTTTGTGTATGTGTGTGTACGTTAGTGTTTGTGGTTATCCCCACCACTGCTTAATAACCAGTGTTTGTTTGTTTACCTCTCCGTAACTTAGTAGTTCAATAAAAGGAACTGGTAGAATAAGTACCGGGCTTAAAAAAATAATATATGTACTGGGGTTGATTTTCTTCACTAAACCCTTAGAAGCATGGCTGCAGTCCATTAACTGGAATAAGCATAAAATAAAAGATAAACGATATATATTCATGTATATGTGTGTATGTGGAGGTGTGTGGCTTAGTGGTTAGGGTGTCAGCACCATGATCGTAAGATTGTGGTTTCGATTCCTGGACTGGGCGACGCGTTGTGTTCTTGAGCAAAACACTTCATTTCATGTTGATCCAGTCCACTCAGCTGGCAAAAATGAGTAACACTGTGATGGACTGGCGTCTCATCCAGCTGGGGAACCACATACGCCATAGAAACCAGAAAACCGTGCCCATGAGCCTGGCTAGGCTTTAAAAGGGTGCATTTATTATTTTATTTTTATATGTGTCTATATATTTTATTGACCCCCATTATTCTCTTCTGCCACTCTATATCATAGTAGGCATTAGGTATTTTTTCCCTAAATTCATTCTGATACAATAATGGTAAAAGGAAACAATGTATTCTAGTTCCTAGTCCTGATGAAAAATTTGCTAAAAAAATTAAATTATAATGGAGTATCTTGTATGTTGGAAATCTATATGGCCATACACACCTGAGGAGAGCGGTTTATTTCAAATTGATGAAATGCTTGCATCAATAGATTAAATGGTGCTGCTTGAAACAGTCGTAATGCACATATGCCTGGAGATCCTTGTTATTTATTTGCTTTTTATTCATCTAACTTCAAGCTGTGTGGACAATACTGGACAGACTTGGTGCCTCAACCGAAGTACCTAATTCAACCGAATCTTAATTATTTCTTATATATATGTATATATGCATATGTATATGTCATTATCATCATCGTTTAACGTCTGTTTTCCATGCTAGCATGGGTTGGACGGTCTGACCGGGGTCTGGGAAGCCATGAGGCTGCACCAGGCTCCAATCTGATCTGGCAGTGTTGCTACTGCTGGATGCCCTTCCTAACGCCAACCACTCTGTGAGTGAAGTGAGTGCTTTTTACATACCACTGGCACAGGGACCAGAGGAGGCTGGCAAACAGCCACAATCAGTTGGTGCTTTTATGTGTCACCAACACGGACACCAGTCAGGCAGCGCTGGCATCTGCCACGTTCGGACGGTGCTTTTTATGTGTCACCGCACGGATATCTTAACTACAATTTCCATTTGATTTTTATTTTGATGTTGATGAACTTGACACAATAGGTCTCCTCAAGCACAGCAGGCCGTCCTGCAAGCCATGAACTTACTTCATTGTATATATGTATATATGTATATATGTATATATGTATATATGTATATGTATATATATATATATATATATATATATATATATATATATATATATATATAATATATATATATATATATATGTGTGTGTGTGTGTGTGTACAAGTGCATCTTCACCATAATCATAATTTAATGCTGCTCATTTTTCATGGCTGTATGGGTCAAGTGGAATTCCGTTGAGGCAGATTTTCTATGGCTAGATGCCCTTCCTTTCACCAAACCTCACCTGTTTCCAAGCAAGCTATTTCCCCATGGTCAAACATGTTTGTCACTGAAGACCAGAAGCAAACATCTCTTGTATGATATTGATGCATGTTTACAACTATCACATGATGTCAAGTAAAGGTTACACACAAACACACACAAGGTGTGTGTGTGTGTGGGGGGGTAAATGTTTACAAGGAAAAGGTTGGCAGTGATTTCAAAGTCTCAGCTTATTCACCTTCAACTTTTCCCTTGTACAAGTCTGCATAGCTATGCAGTAAGATGTTTGCTTCCTAATCACATGGTTCTGGTTTCAGTCCCACTATGCAGCACCTTGGGCATGTGTCTTCTACTATAGCCTTGGGCCAACCAAAGCTTTGTGAGTCGATTTTGTAGACAAAAACCAGAAGAGGCCTGTTGTGTGTGTGTGTCGCTTTTGTCCCCCAACAATGCTTAACAACTAGTGCAGGTTTGTTTACATCCCTGCAAGTTAGCGGTTTGGCACAAAGGAACAAGAGAATAAGTACCAGAATATTTTTTTAAAATATGTACCAGGGTCAATTTCCTCAACTAGACTCTTCAAGGCAATGCCCCAGAATGGCCACAGCCAAGTGACTGAAACAAGTTGAAAGATAAAAGAAAATATGTATTTTGTTAAAGAATACTGAGTAATCCTTCAGATTAATGGTAAATTGTTTTTGTAAATAACCAAACATAAAGAGAAACATCATCATCATCATCATCAGTAATTGCAGCAGCATCGTCATTGTAGTCATCATCATCATCATCTTTAAATGTCTACGTTCCATGCAGACATGGCTTGGACAGTTTGACAGAATCAGGCAGGTGTGAAGATTGCATCATGTTCCAATGTCTGCTTTAGTCCTACCTCATGACAACCATTTTACGGAGTGCACTAGTTGGTTTGTTTTTTTTTTATTTATTTGTTTTTTTTTGGTACCACCTACACTAGTCAGGCTACCTTGCAACCTGCAAAACTATGATCCCCTTCAACAGAGTGGCGCTACAGCTGAGAGGGAAGCAGCTTAAGGATATCGGATGTGAGGTTAAAGTAAGAGAAAAGGGTTTGAACTAAATAGGTGTGTTGCAGTAGGGAACCATGCAGCTGGCCAGGATGGAGCTGAAAAGATATTTAAAAAATGGTGATGAATTATGAGAGTGGACAGTCGAGGTACAAGAGGAGTGGGGACGGAAGAAGAGGAAATGATAGCAGGTAGAGATTGTAAGAGTGTATGAGAGAGTGAGATATTGTTAGAGATAGGGAATGGGTAAGATGTTGAATATGTAGTGTGTGCGCGATTTGAATATAAAAGCACCTACCTTCTCTTCTTAGTGACGGAGACCCTCCAGTGGTGACTAGTCCTTCCACACAGCCCCGACCCGAACACTAACGATAGCAGCTGCTAGCCCAAACCCTTAGCGACGTCCTCACACATCTTGTCACCTGCACGACCCACGTTGGAAAGGCCCAATTGACCGCTCCCTGCGCACGCCTGACGGCTGACCCCTTCCAGTTGCCCCAGCTTCCGGTCAACGCACCCAGCTGCTGACGTCCAGCTGCTGACGTCATCCCACAGAATATAATGAAGGACAAGTGTTGAGGGATGATAAGCAAGTGAGATAGGAAAGAGTATGTGATAAATGTAGAAAATGGTTAGAGTTGAGGGATGATCAATGATACATAAGTAAGGGAAGGTAGAGGAAGGGAGATGGTGAAATGATACATAAGTAAGGGAAGGTAGAGGAAGGGAAAAGGTGAAATAAAGATACAGTAGACAAGGAAAGAATGAGAAGATGCAATCAAGGAGGAAAGATGGAGGGGGATGACTTGCGATTGGATATATTGTTAGAATGTGAGGTAGATATAGTTCTTGAGGAGACAGAGAGACACCTGGTGGTAGAGAAAAGATAATTTCATTGTTTTAAGAGGGTGATCAATGCAAAGTGTGGCTGGTGAAAACAGTAGTAAGGATGAAAGATGGATGACAAGTGAAATGGTTCCATGTAGTGAGAAGGATAAGAGGTATCATGGAAAAGTTGGTGAAATATACAGTTTTTCTCCCATTTAATTACACCACAGAATAATTAGAAAGATGGTGGGTAGAATGAATGTCTTGAGGCAGAAATTGGGCAGCAGGAGGAGATCCAGTTTTGCAGATTGTGCTTCCAGCTTTGGCCCGTGTCTTTCTGTCCTGCAGCCTGAGTATTAGAGATATTAAGTGCTCAGGATTGTGAGACAGTGTCTGAGAGTGAACCAAAATGTTATTGGCAAAAAGTGTTTTCAGAATGATGAAGGTATACTCCCTGTTGACATGGAAGACAAGAAAGTGCATGGCAGCGTTATATTGTGAGACTGTTGAATATAGAGAATGCATGGGATAAAGAGGGACTGCCTCATGTTGACCATCAGAGATACCAGAAATTCAAGATAACAACAATGTAGTAAGTAAAACAATTAATGATACAAAAGGAAAGAATACTACAGGTTTATTAGAGATAGTTGCAGAGGTCCTCAAAATATCTGGCAAGGTAGAGTACATGACTACCACCTGGATAGCCAACCATGTCATACCTGATTACTGGCATAGCAGTATCTTTGTAAACTTCCACAAAGGCAAAGGTGATGCCTTAGAGAGAAGCAACTAAAAAGGAATCAAATAACTGGATCAGGTTATGAAGGTCATAGAGAGAGATTGCACAATTGTTTCATGACAAGGTAGATCTAGATATGATGCTATGTTGATCTGTGCCCAGAAGTGGCTCTGTGGATGAAATTTTCCTTGTAAGAAAACTGCAAGAGAAATACTTGGCTAAGAGTAAACCACTATTCCTGGCATTCGCTGACTTAGAGAAGATATTTGATGAGGTTCCACATTTAGTAATCCAGTGGTCATTGACAAAAGTGGATGTAATCAAATGGCTTGTGAGGTTTGTACAATTTATGTACAAAGATCCAGTAAGTAAAGAAGGATTCAACAAATTTTTCAGTGATAAATTTAACATGACTTTAGCAATGAATTTTGAGTAAGAGTCCATCAAGTTTCAGTCCTCAGTACTTCCTATTCTTCATAGTCCTTCAGGCCATCACAGAAGAGTTTAAGACTGACTGCTTATGGGAACTTCTATATGCTGAATATCTATTGTGGAATTAGAAAATGTAAACCTAACAAAGGCTTAAGTAAGTATGATAGAAGACAAGACTCAACTATCTTCAGAAAAATGACTTTGCTTGATATGCAGGAAAGGAGTAGCTATGAACTCCATATAGTGTACACACTGTAAGCTTTGGACACAAGAGATGTAGTGGAATCACAGCTGTCTAGCAGAGGATGAAAACTTCCTATGTGATAGAGCAGTAATTAGTGCGTACATAGTTACACACTAGTAATAGTTAAGACAGTTCTATATTTAAGAGATGAGGAATTATGTACATTATTTACATTTGGTGGATATTTGTCCTCATCTTGTTTGTTGTTAACACAATGTTTCGGCTGATATACCCTTCAGCCTTCATCAGGTGTCTTGAGGAAATTTTGAACCTGGGTTCTCATTCCTAAAGTATTTTTCGATGTTGTTATTATTATTATTATTATTATTTATTATTATTATTATTATCATTATTATTATTATCATCATCATCATCATTATTATCAACATCATCATCATCATCATTATTATTATTATTATTATTATTAGTATTATTATTATTATTATTATTATTATTATTATTATTATTATCATTATTATCATTATTATTATTCAAGTCACTGCTTGGAATCGAACTCGGAATCTTGAGGTTAGTAGCCTGCGCTCTTAACCACTACGCCATATGCCCACGGGCACTCGAGGAATAGTTTCTTTTAAATGTCTGAATGTCTGACTAGAAGCAGTTGATAGCTTTTGTTACCTAAGGAATGCAATTAGCAAGGAAGATGGTTGCAAGTATACTAGCCAGAGTAAGAACAGATTGGAGAAAATTCAGGGAATTACCACTATTAGTCCTTTCCCTTAGAGAGAAATTGTATGAACTGTTGTGCTGCATTGTAGGCGAATTGTGGACTTTGACTACAAAGAGCTTGAGAAGACTGGATGTGCAATGCATGTGTGCATAAAAGGTGCAATACAAAGGAGCTGAGTGAAAAACTGGACATGAGAGGGATCAGATGTAGTGTGTAAGACAGAACATTGCACTGGTATGGACATAGGATGGAGACAGTTGTATAATGAAGTATTGATTACTTAATGTTGGTGAAGCTTACCAGGAAAGGGAGACCCAAGAAGACTGAGCAAAGTGGTAAAGT
>NW_021835658.1:0-22500 GCF_006345805.1 Octopus sinensis
ATTTGGTGAGTCAAATATGGCACAACATTATCTTTTAGTAGATTCCTATAACCTACACTATTTAGCTTTCTATCAATTTTAACTAGAGGGCCAACACCAAAGCTACACCATCACACTCCCGCCCATGCTTGCGTCGTCTTTTTCACGCATTTCGGATGGAATCCCTCAGTTGGGCGACGTCTGACGTATATTTTACCATCTGATCCAATACACAGAAGCGTGACTCGTCACTCCAAAGGATCCTGCACCAATCTTCAGCAGTCCATTGAGCATGGCTTTCTGCGAAATTAAGGCGTTTGAGTCGATTTCTTTCGGATATTATTGGCTTTTTCCTAGCGATTCGTCAACGTAATCCAAATTCTCTCAAACGGTAGCGGACGGTTTGTGGTGTAAAAATAACACCATTCTCGTTGGACAATTGTTTACAAATGTCAACGACTGCCAACATTCTGATGCTTTCCGAAAGTCGATGGATTCGACGGTCCAACTGCGCCGTCATTTTTCTGGGGGCGCCAATCTTTATATTGACCAGTCTCCGAGTATAACTTCCACGCTTGCACGCAAGCCGTTTTACTGCACTTTAGTTGCTTGCCGATGTTCGAAAAGGAAACTTTTTGCTGGTGGAGTAATATGATTTTTGCTTTTGTGACTGTACTGAGGCTACGTTGTTTTCCCATTATTAATCAATTGTATAATAACGTTAAATTATAACACTACATAATGCAGTTAGGCTAGTTGTGTGACCACTCATTTTGGCAAAAAATTTGCATACATATTACATGGCCTTAAACTAATTTTGCCTGTAAATTTGAAGCGTTTATTAATTTAGCATTAGAATTCTTCAAGTTGTATGAAAATAGATATTGTCTGCATTATTCGAAAGAGAAATAAATTCTTCACAAGGTGTAAAAGATAAAAATAATTTGTATGGTGTTAGTAGCAAAATATTTTGTAAGAAAAAGAACTTTTATCATCGGTCTTAAATTTATTTTGCCAAGAAACCGGTTCTTTCTCTTATTGGCAAGAAATCTTGAAATAACTGAATATTGGAGTATATACTTATTCTTTTCTTCTTTTACTTGATTCAGTCGTTTGACTGTGGCCATGCTGGAGCAGCACCTTGAAGGGATTTAGTCGAGCAAATCAACACAAAGGCTTATTCCCTAAGCCGAGTAATTATTTCATTTGTCTTTGGCCAAACCGCTAAGTTACAGGGACGTAAACACACCAGCACCAGTTCTAAATCGGTGATGGGTTTGGGCAAACACAAACACACATACACACACATGGATATACATACATTCATCTATCTATCTATCTATCTATCTATCTATCTATCTATCTATCTATCTATCTATCTATCTATCTCTCTCTCTCTCTCTTCTCTCTCTCTCTCTATCTATCTATCTATCTTATCATCTATCTATCTATCTATCTATCTATCCTATCTATCTATCTATCTATATATATATATATATTATATATATATATATATATATATATATATATATATATGTATATCTATATATCTACATGGATATACATACGTATATATAGATAGGTGGACGGATGAGGGACCAAACAGAATAAAGGCTTAGGAACCAGACGAAATAACGATTAATAATAACAGAAAAATAATAATACATATAAAAAAATGTCTGAGGGCTGCAAGACAGACGAAAGTCAACCAATGGGAAAGAGAAATAGGAAGAATCCTAAAGGACTATAGACACGGGAAGGTTATAGCGAGAAGCAAGGGAATCGTGATCCGTCTGGTCCAAGGCAACGCGAAAAAGAATGACACTACCTTAGGTCGTCACGGGTCACGTGGTGTGATGAGGGTAACAAGGAGGGGAATATAACTATAATAATATGGCATAATAATATATATACTCCAATTTGAAGCAACAGTTTTTAAATATAAACAAATGGCCGAAAAATAATGAGCTGGCCCTAGCTAAAATCGAACCCACAAATCAACGCTAACACGGCTCCTTGCGCATCCTTTCTGGTTTGTATACAAACATATATGTATACATATTTAAACATACATGCATAAATACATATATACGTACGTACACACACACACACACACTGACATACACAAACATGTTTATATATATACACATATTTGTATAGGCATTTAGGTATGTATATGAAGATAGTGAAAGCTTGTGGCCTATTGATTAAGGTTTTGCACTCAGGATCGCAAGGGCGTGGTTTCGATGGATTGTAACGTCCGGTCTGCTGAGTTCTTGAACAAAACACTTGCCGTGGCTCCTCGATTACTCTCACACATGACGAGCAGTACACCGTACACCTGTTTAAGAAATGTCGATTCAATGGAGGGAATGAGCTAATATGCAGACACAATCATGTCATCACTATAGACAAAACATATATATATATATATAATATAATATATATGATATATATATATATATATATGTGTGTCGGTGTGTGTGTATATATATATGTATATATATATATATATATGTGTGTGTGTGTTTGTACATATATATATATGTATATATATATATACATATGTATATATTATATACTATCTATATATGTACACAACACACCACATATATATATATATACATATATATAACACACACACACACACATATGTAGTATATATATATATATACATATATGTATAATATTATATATATAGCATATATATATATGTTTATATATATATAACATATAATATAGTATATATATTATATATATGCATATATATATTTATACCCACATATACATATACACGTATATATATGTAAATGTATATATCAACTCTCTCCTCTCTCTCCTCTCTATATATATATATATATATATAATATGGGCATATGGACGTAGATAATTAGACACGCGCGCACAAACACACAAACATATCTGTATATGTGTGTGCTTCTGTATGTATATATATATATATATATATATGTAGGTCCCGGGTTGATTCGGGGTTAAC
Organism: Octopus sinensis; assembly: GCF_006345805.1. Classification (NCBI taxonomy): domain Eukaryota; kingdom Metazoa; phylum Mollusca; class Cephalopoda; order Octopoda; family Octopodidae; genus Octopus; species Octopus sinensis. The sequence goes on from NW_021835658.1 coordinate 2,978, forward strand.
CACAGTAAATAAGGTACTCAATACATAGCAGAGTAAAATTAATTTATTATATAGAAGGAGCTACTACAGGACTAGAACTGTTTCATTCAAGAGAAATCTTCAGGAAGCTAGTTAACAAGAATTGTATTGGCATTTATACATTTAGGCAGGTTTAAAGGGGTGTTGGTGGGGGACTTTTTGGGGGTAGGCATAGCGCAAAATATCATACTTGGGGGAGTGGTCAAGGAGTCAGTGTTAAATTAGATAGAAGAATAATAAAAAAAAAAAATAATAAAAATAATAAAAAAAATCTATAGGTAACTCCACGTACACATACTTAATATTTATTATTTTTTGAGTATGCATGTACGAATAACTGCGCGTATATATATTTTACTATTTACTTATTTTTTGAGTATGCATGTAAGTATGAATATAAGGAGGCGCGCGTGTGTGTGTGTATGTTAAGCATAGATATATGTACTTTTACGCATGTGTGTACTTATGTGTATATATGGATGCGCGCGCGGTGTGTTGTGTGTATGGGTACGCATGTACATGTGTATGTGCGTGTAGTGTATATATATGTAGTTGTGTTATGCGTATGTGTGTGTATATATATATATATATATGTGTATAATATGTGAATATATATAATATATATATATATATATATATATATATACATGTATGTATTTGTATGTAGTGTATATGTATGTGTGTGTATTTATATTTATTGGTGTAATATATAGACTAGCCTTCTAAGAGTGTAGACATGAATCTGTAGGTACGCGTACGTATGTGTTATACGTGAATGTATGTAGATGTATGTATGTATGAATATAACGCGTGCGTGCGTGTATGTGTATGAGTGTGCGAATGAGTGAGTGTACGTGCTAAAGAGTGTGCGTGAGTGAATGAGTGCTTGTTTCCAGTAGACAGATAAATGGACTGGCTGTCATAGCCAAGATGTTTGTGACCAAGCGGCCAAAGATAACAAAGTAATAAACGAAGATAATAAAATTAAAATTAGGGAATGGGTCTGTATTTGTATGTGTATATATATGTGTGTATGTGTAGGTATGCATAGGTACACATATGTTATATATATATATATATATATATATATTATACACATGTATGGTATTGTATGTATGTGTGTGTATATGTGTGTGTATGTGTTATATGTGTATATAGGGACTAGTGTGCTGTGTGTGCATGTGTGTGTGTGGATATGTTGTGTATGCGTGCATGTGAGTATGTGTGTGTATGTGTATATATATTTTTCTGTGCGTATATGTATGTGTGGTCGTTGTGTATATATACATGTGTGTATACGTGTATGCATGTGAGTGTGTGTATGTATACATATATGTGTATGTGTAATATGTATATGTATGTGTATGTGTAAGTGTATATATATGTATATATATGTGTGTGTATGTATGTGTGTATGTATATGTATATATGTTTGTATGTGTGTGTATGTATGTATACATGTGTGCATAGGTATAAGTGAGAATCTCCTTATTTACCTAAAACTCTATTCCCCTTTTTTTATATATATATTTTTTTTTATTTTTTTATTTTTTTATTTTTTTATTTATTCTTCTATCTAATTTAACACTGATCTTGACCACTCCCCCAAGTATGATATTTTGCGCTATGCCTACCCCCAAAAAGTCCCCCACCAACCCCCTTTAAACCTGCCTAAATGTATAAATGCCAATACAATTCTTGTTAACTAGCTTCCTGAAGATTTCTCTTGAATGAAACAGTTCTAGTCCTGTAGAAGCTCCTTCTATATAATAAATATATATATATATATAAAATATTATATATATATTATATGTACATATCTATATATGTATATATATATATACATATATATATATGCATGTATATATGCATATGTTTTATTTTATTTATTAATATATATAACATTATAGAAGCCTATATATATATATATATATATATTAATAATATAAGATACAAGCATATATATATATATGTTTATATATATATATATATATATATATAATATATATATATATATCTATATATATATATATGTATGTATATATATATATATATTTATACGATCATATGGGCGTAGATAATTAGATAATTCAAGATGCTCTTAAGCTTAGTTGTGCAAATATGTACTAATTTAAAATTGTCTTTTAAAAAATATCTTGTATTGATGGTAGGTGGGGAAGTGTTTATCTATAAACACTGAACAACTTTTTTCTATATATTAGATTTAACATAACGTGAAAAGTGTTGAGTGGACTGAAACGTATTTCTACACTTCTTCATAGTTTTTCAGGGGGGGTGCGGATGAGGATTAGACGAGTTGCTCTTAGTAGAAAATCCACTAGTGTATAGAGCATTAATGTAGAAGAAGCATGCGCACATGCATTAATACACACACATACAGACACACACACACACACTGACTCTCTCTCACTGTCACACACACAGACACACAGACACACAGACACACGTGTTTGTATATAGACATGTACATAGAAACATATATATATGCGCATGCGAAAATACATACTTAGAGAGATTAAAATCTGTTATCTACTCCAGTTATCTATGAACTGATGTTGTACAACACGTTGCCTTCCCTCGGGGCATGTCTCTGACAAATTATGCACTTCTTTTCTAATCATGAATTGCTTAAGGCATATATCCTTATGTGATGTAGAGAGTAGCTTAGCTTTTTTAATGACTAATTTGATATGACACGCTATAAACACAACATGTATATATTTGTATTTGCATCTATGCTTGTACAGATACATTTTCGTGCGTCTGTATTTCCATTTAACTACCTCTCTCTCTCCCGCTCTTTCTCTATGTATGTATCTATCTATCTATCTATCTATCTATCTATCTATCTATCTATCTATCTATCTATCTATCTATCTTTCTATCTATTTTACTGTTTGTCTGTTTATCGCAATAGCTCGACATACATATGCGCATACATATATGCCTCGTAAGGCAACTGCCCCCACGTAAGTAGACGCTCAGATAATTATATGTATGTATATATGCACATACACACACACATACATGCACGCACACATATATATGTATACCTTCGTATATATATATATATATATATAGTGTATATATATATATAGGTATATATTTGCATGGTCACACACATATACATGTACATAAAGTTATAGAGGGATTTATATATAATATATATATATATATATTATATATATATATATATATTATACATATCTACATATATATAAATCCCTCTATACCTTTATGTACATATATATGTGTGTGACCATGCAAATATTTATATATATATATACCTATATATATATGAGTATATATATATACCTATATATATATATATGAGTATATATATATATATATATATATACATATATATCATATATGCATATATATATATACATACACACACACAAACACACTCACACGTGTACACACAAACACATAAAGACATCTACACATTATAGATGCCGTGGCAGACATGTGTACGTAAATTATTGTGTCTACAATCTTTCCCATTATTTTCAATAAATATGTATTGCAAAATGAACAGTTTTAAGGCAAAACATTCATATTAGTCAAGTAAAAAACAGATCTCTTGTTACATTTATAGGAATTTACGCCACAATTGCTCTCTAATGAATGCAATATGTAAAACGTCTTATGCCTATAAGGCGGCAAGCTGGTAGAATCGTTAGCACGCCGAGAAAATTGCTTGAGAGCATTTCGTCCGTGTTTACGTTCTGAGTTCAAACTCCGCTGAGGTCGACTTTGCCTTTCAGGTCTTCAGATTTCTTTCGACAGATTCAACACGGCTAAAAAAGAAGTTTGGTTTCTTGAGTCACTGCAGCTGTTAGTGCACTGCTGGATGCGGCCGCAAATAATTTTATTATTACATTTGTTTTATCGGCTTGGATTTCTGTTCTCCAATTGTGTGGGGGAAAGGAACCATTGTTGCCTTAGAAGGTGATACAGTTATTGTGATGGCTGGACTTTGTGGAGTTAGGATAAGGAGAAGGTTTGGTGTGGTTGCATCTGTTGGCGGGGGGTCACATACACAATATCACCACCTTTCTTAGTGCCACTATATTTACTAATGGAGCGTCTAGTTCCCGATTTTTATGTGCCTTTTCAAGCCTAGCCTGGCTCATGGGCCCGGTTTCCCGGTTTCTATGGTGTATGTGTTTACCCCAGCTGAACGGGACGCCAGTCCATCGCAGCGTTACTCAAGAAACAGGAAGAAAGAGTGAGAGAAAGTTGCGGCGAAAGAGTACAACAGGGGTCGCCACCATCCCCTACCGGAGCTTTGTGGAGCTTTAGGTGTTTTCGCTCAATAAACACACAACGCCCGGTTTGGGAATCGAAACCGCGATCCTCCGACCGCGAGTCCTCTGCCCTAACCACTGGGCCATTGCGCCTCCACTCTAGTTCCCGATAGGTGGGTAAAAGAGCTGCTTTGTTGCAAACATATTCTTTCATGAAGAGAATAGCAGCAGATATTGGGATTCTGTTTTATTTGTGTAAGTGGAGAGTCATGTAGTTGTCTATTCATGGATGTTCCATAGTTGATGCGTCTAGTTCTTGGGAGGTGAGTAAAAAGACAGTCTTGTCGCAAACACATCCTCTCACGCAGGGAACAACGGCAGATTTTTTGGTTCCGTGTTGTTTGTGAGGGTGGGATATGTGACAATTGTTTGTTTATGGAAGAGTTAGAGGTGAATGATTCTTGGAATAATGTGGTACGGCTTGTTCCTGGTGAAATTGGTTGGACTGAGATGTTAGTCATCCTTTTGCTGGGTTGTAACGGTGAAGGACCGGTAAGGGTTGTGGTGGCGGAGACAGTAGTAGCAGCTGATGACGACGGCACTAGCATCGATAATAATGGTGGTGGTGCTACTGGTGGTGACGATGGCGATGGCAGCGATGTTGCTTGTGATGATGATGATGGTGATGGCAGTGGTATTGTTGGTGATGGGTATGAGGAATTGGTGATAGGTTTAAGGCGGCGAGCTGGCAGAATCGTTAGCACGCCGGGCGAAATGCTCAGCGGTATTTCGTCTGCCGCTACGTTCTGAGTTCAAATTCCGCCGAGGTCGACTTTGCCTTTCATCCTTTCGGGGTCGATTAAATAAGTACCAGTTATGCACTGAGGTCGATATAATCGATTTAATCCGTTTGTCTGTCCTTGTTTGTCCTCTCTGTGTTTAGCCCCTTGTGGGTAATAAAGAAATAGGTATGAGGAATTGGTTGTCACGGTAATCATGGAGTGAGCAGATTTTGGTATGTGGGCATTAGTAGGTCGGAAAGTTAACAGATCACAGTTAGCGGTCGATTATTTTTGTTTAGCAGAATCGGCGAATATTGAATGGAGTATTGTACGATGCTCCTTAACGAGGTGGTAGGATTTCGAAAAATGCTTTAGTTTAGATTCCACTTGTTTAGTTGTTCGATTGTCAAAAAGCGGAACGATTTTAGAAGCAACGTCACTGACGCATGACATTTGTGTGTTGGCTTTTTGCGAAAGGTCAAGCCGGCTGTTGAGTAGAACAGTAACTTCATTCTCTGTCCAGTGAAGTCTCTTTCGGGCTATTTTGCTCAGGGTGATAGTAGTTGCTGACTCGTTTTACTAGTCCATGATTTAGGTGGATTTTCTCTGCCCCACGCCACTACTAAAAGACGGAAAAAAATTAATATTGAAAGTGAAGGGTGTCTGAGTTTTGCGAAATAGTGTGATAATTTAAAATGTATCTCTATATATATAAAAGGCAAGTTGTCTGTCTGTGTGTCTGTGTGTCTGTCAGGTAGTACCCTCACCCTGACCACGGCTTTCAACCGATTCTGATGAAACTTGACACACACATAGCTCAATGTCATAATTCAAAACTACGGCAGCGACAATTTTGAAAAGTTTCTCCAGTTCTGAAAAAATCGATAAATTCGACATGGGGTCGAGAATCTAAGCTTATCATATGCAACACATTTTCCGTTGTAGTTTTCGCAACTTGCAATCGATTTTCACCAAACTCATGGTGAAGCTTAATGTTACCCGAAGGAACTTAATTCTGTCGTTAGTTTTCCATGCAATACCTTACCATCAGAAAAAATCGATAAAATCATGCCATTTTGGGAAATCGCGTTCAAATTCAAGTTGACATATTTTCGACAATATCTTTAACAAATTGGCAGGAATTTTTTTTTAAAATTCACAGCGAGCATCATGTCTGCTCCAAGGAGCTATATGGCCCTTTTGATTCCAATAGGATACGTTATTACTGGAAAAAACCGCAGAACTGGGTTGAATGTGCTAAACAAAACCAGAAAATGCACTTTGAATGTTATAGATTTTCTTCATGCATGCAAGGGAACGGTGCCTTGAATGCCTTAATGCCTTTTAGGCTTCATTTTACAAAATAACGGTTCAATGAGTACAAAAAAGGGTAAAAAGGTAAAGGGCATTGCTTATCGACAAAGTTTCTTACATACCCTGGCAACGCCGGGCTATGCTGCTAGTAATCTTATAAATGTGACCGTTAGTTTTAAACTGAAATATACAAGTGGAAAGACATGGTGATAGTAATTGCTGTAAAGTGGTTTTATTCTGTGTGTTATGTGTCTTTTCCTTCGCTCGATTTGCTAGTCAATAATCTAGGTGGTATTTCTTTTCCTCTATGTGATGGAGAAAAGATGATTTCGAAAGTGAAGGGTGCTTGAGTTTTGCGAAGTTTTGTGATAGCTTTCTATGTATAATGTTGTATCTGTGGCCGTTGGACTTAAACAGAGAGATTTAAACGGATATACGAGTGAAAAGTCGACGGTGTTTGTGTGAATTCTGACTGCTCAATGAATTTAATAAAATTACAGGATGCATGCATACGTGTGTATATATTTAATAAAATCACAGGAGAAATTTACACTGTACCCACGATAAATTATTTGTTTTTCCACAATTTATTGCAGGCACAATGGGGTCAGATTTAAATTTCTGTTGGTTTCATATCGCAACTTTCGCAAGAATGAGGAATTATACCCAAGGGTGTAATAGAAGACACTTGTCCAAGGTGCCACGCAGTGGGACTGAATCCGGGGACCATGTGGTTGGTAAGCAAACTACTTACCAAACAGCCACTCCTTCGTGCACACTCAGACACACATATACACACGAATACATATATATATAATATATAATATATATATAATTATATATATATATAATATATATATATATATATATATATTATATACTCTTTTACTCTTTACTGTTTCAGTCATTTGACTGCGGCCATGCTGGAGCACCACCTTTAGTCGAGCAAATCGACCCCGGGACTTATTCTTTGTAAGCCCAGTACTTATTCCATCGGTCTCTTTTGCCGAACCGCTAAGTGACGAGGACGTAAACACACCAGCATCGGCTGTCAGGCAATGCTAGGGGGACAAACACAGACACACAAACACACACACACATACACACACACTTATATATATATACATATATACGACAGGCTTCTTTCAGTTTCCGTCTACCAAATCCACTCACAAGGCTTTGGTCGGCCCGGGGCTATAGCAGAAGACACTTGCCCAATATGCCACGTAGTGGGACTGAACCCGGAACCATGTGGTTTGTTAGCAAGCTACTTTATTTCATAACATTTGCCATAAAGGCAGTACATAGAGTAAGTTAGCTTTGCGGGCTGGACGAGGACATTAATGAAATGAATGATAATGAAAGAAAGATTATAAGGTTGGGAGAAGACAAAAAGCGCCCGCCGACTTCTGCTTCTCTAAAACATTGTTCTTTTAAAAACAAACACAAAACGAGGTATTAAATTGTTTTCAATTTTTGGACTTAGCAGTCCATTACTATTAACAACATAGTTCAATAATTACATATATAAATACAATACACAAAGCCCCTCCTCCCAGACCTGGCTTACACTTCCCTTAGGAATGCGCTAGCTCTAGGTCGGGGCCCCTCAAGTCGTATCACAATTTGACTCGTCCTCGAAATAACTTGTGTCCGCGCTCTCCACCATCCACCACGCCTCCCTCAGAACGTAATCGAGTTCCGAGTTAGCGTCGCCCGGGACCGAGCTATAATCCTCATTGAGCTCCTTCAGCCCAAGCGTCACGTCGTACGCCACGGCCTCCACAGCTACCTGCGGAGGCCATTCGGGGTCCTGTGTGAAGGCTAAAGGTGCTCCCTTGTGGTGCTTTTCCATCACCTTTTCAATCTCTCCGCCTCTATAGAAGAGGATCAATACCTCGTTTTTGCTCGGGTGCGGGATATTCAATTCTTTCGTTGGCAGCACAGTTCCCGCCAACGGTATTTCTTCTCTTGTCGGTGGCACAACCCCAACCGACGTAGTTCCCGGACATTCGGTGCTATGTCACCGACAGCCGGTAATGTCCCGTTTCTCTTCCTCTTTTCTTTTTTTTCTTTTCAACTGAGGGAGGGTGCGTCTCCTCCGTAGCCGGAAGATTCGCCTTTCCCTCCTCATCCCTAGTATCCTTTGGTGAGCACCCATTGTGCTCACCTTCCTCTTTCGGCCTCTGTTTGAGGAGTCCTCTGCTTCCTCGACCGTTATCATTCCCTCTTCTACAGGGGTTCACTTAACTGTTCCGGGATCCTATTTGTTCCCGGGACAGTTCTTCTTTATATGGCCGGACTCCAAGCACCGATGACACTTAGGGGGCGACCCTCAAGCATCACCGGGTACCTGCACCCGGCCATTTTCAAAAAATCTGGAAGAACCAGATTGGCTGATTGGGTCCAAAGGGTCAAAATTGCTTTTGACCCAACCCAAGCAACCGCAGGAAGAACTTTTACATTGAGGAGCTTAGTTTCGCTGCCACCCAGACCCCGGCGGATAGTCTCCTCTATCCACTCGGGTTCTATCCCGGGTGGCAGCCCGCAAATCCAAGCTTTCGTCAGTCTCTTTTTTGGGTTCGTGGGCAGGAATAAAATTTCCTTACCCTCCAGAGGTTTACTAGCAAATTTGCAAGCCTCTTCAGGGGTGTCAAATAGCAACCACACCGTTGCATATTTGACACCCTGGAAATGAATTTAATTGTTGGCAAATACTCTGCCAACTCCTTTTCAATTGCCGTCTTTTCGAACAGGACGATGGTGTCGAGTGCCTTGGAGTAGGTTCTCAACACCACCGTCCTATCTTCACGGTCTTTTAACCACTTTTTAGGCGGTATGATCTCCCATTCCAAAACTTTGTTATTTTTCATTGCCATGTTTTTTTTTCCCCTTTTGGCTCTCTTTTTAAATATATTCAAAATAAAACTCAAAAAGCGAGAAGAAAAAGAAATCAGAAGAAAGTCACAATGAACAAAAAGGAGAAAGTCAAATAAAGTTTAAAAGAAAGTCAATAACACAGCAAAAACCTTCTGGCCATTCGGTACTCCCGGCCTAAATTGAACCCGGAACGCCGCAACTGGAACACAACTTCCGCAAAAATTGGTGTAAAATTGGTAAAAGTTGTTCAAACTTCGGAGGCAAACACTCCCCTATATACAGTTTCTCACAATTCTTAAAGTTCTTCACAGCACAATACAATTCTCATAATTAGGTGAGAAAAATATTCACTCAATTATCGAAGACGAATACGCCCCCCAAAAATTCTCACAATTCAGCGAGAAAATATATTGCCCCATGTCGGCAGAATCAGAATTCTGAATCCAGTAGGACTTCCTGCCTGTAAAAAACAATTTTCAACAAAAATTCCCACTGGACCCAGAAAACAGAATCTTACCTTACAATGGAGCTTCAAAAATTTTCAATTCGAGACGGCTTCAAAAGCACGTCTTCACCGCTTCAGTGCCGAACACAACACTGACTCGCACATGCGCAGAAGCAACCTGTTAGCAAGCTACTTACCACACAGCCACTCCTGCGCCTATATATATATATACAAACATACACACACATTCGAAATCATCAGTGATATCGAAGCGTTTATGGATCCCTTGTGATGCTTCCCTATATATTGTTGTGGTCGAGTGCATTGCTGTGTGCCGGAGAGGGAATCGTGTGTCTTCGCTAGATTCAGTTCCTGCGCATGACTTTAGTGTGTGTTTGAGAAATTTCTATACATGGAAATCAAGTACACCAAAGCGTGCAAAAACGAGTGCGCACGCTCGTGCATGCCTGCGCATTTGGGCGTGTTTGTTCTAAGTTGTTGATGGCCGAGAGGAGAAAAGGTTGCTTATGAACTATTAGCATTACTCTTGATATTAATGTTTGTATTTCCTGCACGCGAGACGCAAAAAGAAATATAACTATGACATTTTAAAACAATATCTCAAGTACTTTTAGGCAGCAGTTTCATTCGTTAGCCGTCGGATCTTCAGAACCCAAAAGCTCTCTCTCTCTCTCTCTCTCTCTCTCTCTTAATATATATTATATATATATAATATATATATATATATATAATATATGAATGGTTGTATACTGTCAATCTAACAAGGAACATGACAGTAGGGGGTACACCACCGCTGTATAGCCCTAGGAAGCATCGAACGCCTCCTGATGGCTTTGACACATTTTCCCCTGTGTCCTTATATACAGGGAAAAATGTGTCAAAGCCATCAGGGGCGTTCGATGCTTCCTAGGCTATACAGCGGTGGTGTACCCCCTACTGTCACGTTCTTGTTAGATTGACAGTATACAACAATTCTATCGCCCCACCACCGTACATATCTCTACGAGAGATTTAGAAATTCAATATTTCTTATATATTATATATATATATATATATCGCTCTCTCGCTCTCTCTCTGTCACACACACACACACACACACACCACACACACACACACATTTATATATATAGTTTGTCATAGAAAATAGTCCTGAGGTGACTTTTTAAAAAAATGAAGATTCCAAACTCTATAGCTAAGAGCAGCGTTTCCCATCAACCGGGGTTCTCCCCACGCCAGAGGTCGCTCGGTGTTTCTAACAAAACACTAATAAGTAGGGTAATTATATGCAATAGAGTAAATTTTGTGTTTAATTAGGCTGTTGTAACTTTAGTGCATACGCACGAAATATTCGAAATCTTGGTATCTGTAAGTAGTTAGGTGCTCTGAAATAAAGATAAAATTCTGGGCCTTAATATCTCCAGCTCTGTGAGTCATGTGGTTAGTTACCCTGTTTCCATGGGGGAATATTATTGATACTTCGTTGGTTACGATAATCAGGGTTCCTCTTGATTCACGAGCAAGGGAACAGCTTGCCTGTGAAGTTAACATGCAATTGACTGAATGCTCTAGGGACGCATACCCTTAATCTAGCTCCCAGGGAGATTCAGTGTGACGTAGAATGTGACAAGGTTGGCCATTTAAATTTCAGGTACTAATAATGTTTCTCAGCCAAATGAACTGGAGAAAAGTGAAATAAAATGTCTTGCTCAAGAATGCAACACATACTCACGATTCGAACTGACGACCTTTACGATCGTGAGTCGAATACCTTAACTAGTAGGCCACGCGCCTTCATCGAGATAACTACGATCTCCCTGGATGGGACGCCAGTTCATTGCAGGGTTACTCACTCACAAATGCGTGGACTGTAGTAACGTGAAATGAAATGCTTGTGTGTTTGTGTCTGTGTGTCTGTGTCTGTGTCTGTCCCACGAGAATTGCTTGACAACCGATGCTGGCGTGTTTATGTCCCCGTCACCTAGCGGTTCGGCAAAACAGACCGATAGAATAAGTACTGGGCTTGCAAAGAATAAGTCCCGGGGTCGAGTTGCTCGATTAAAGGCGGTGCTCCAGCATGGCCGCAGTGAAATGACTGAAACAAGTAAAACCGTAAAATAGTATATATATAATATATATATATATATTATATATATATAATATATATATATATATATATATATATATTCATATATAGACACATACACGCACACACAGACATACACATTCACAACTCAAATAGAGAGGTGCGCACAGACACACAAGCACACAAGACACCGTCAGGTCAGGGAATCGAAACCACAATCTAATGATAATGAGTGTCACACCCTAACCATGCACTTTCGCAGCTCATAGGATAGAATAATGGTTAATAGGGATTTGTTAGGGATTTGTTGGGGGATTTGCTGTAATAATGTTTTGGTTCAGATAAATGATCTTAAATAGTGTCCCATAAGTATTGACAAAACCTCGTGAAGTCCCTTAGGAGTCGATGGGGCCCTGCAGCCATGAAACACATCATAGGCGAGAATACCCGGTGGGGGCCCATTCTTCTCTGGGCTAAACTCATTTCTACAGGTGAGGACCGGAGCAACGGGAAATGAAGTGTTTTGCTCAAGAGCACAACGCATAACCCGATCCGGGGATCGAAACCTCAATCTTATGATCATGAGTCCAGCAACCAAACCACTAAGCCACAAGCTTGCTCCCCGTACACATAAAGAGTACATACAGGCACACACACACATACTCTCTCTCTCTCTCTCTCTCTCTCTCTCTTTACTCTTTTACTTGTTTCAGTCATTTGACTGCGGCCATGCTGGAGCACCGCCTCTAGTCGAGCAAATCGACCCTGGGACTTATTCTTTGTAAGCCCAGTACTTATTCTAGCGGTCCCTTTTGCCGAACTGCTAAGTGACGGGGACGTAAACACACCGGCATCGGTTGTCAAGCAATGCTAGAGGGACAAACACAGACACACAAACAAACACACATATACATATATATATACATATATACGACAGGCTTATTTCAGTTTCCGTCTACCAAATCCACTCACAAGCCGGTCGTATATATGTATATATATATATATATATATGTATGTGTGTGTTTGTGTGTCTGTGTCTGTCCCCCTAGCATTGCTTGACAACCGATGCTGGTGTGTTTACGTCCCCGTCACTTAGCAGTTCGGCAAAACAGACCGATAGAATAAGTACTGGGCTTGCAAAGAATAAGTCCCGGGGTCGAGTTGCGCGATTAAAGGCGGTGCTCCAGCATGGCCGCAGTCAAATGACTGAAACAAGTAAAAAGAGTAAAAGAGTATATATATATATATATATATATTATATATATATATATATATTATACCGGAGTAAACACATAAATGTGAAACAAGGTGAAAAAAAAGAGTACTCCAATACCAGTGGTAGAGTAATATGCTTTATTTTAAGCAGCAGAAAATTCAACAAAATCTGTTACTCTGAGTTTCTCGTTGCCGTTCATCAGACAGTTTTTGCTAGAATGGAACATATATATTAATTCAATCTATACTCTTACAAACGCTACACCTTTAAAAAGAAATGGACTTGTTTGATTGGCCCTTCACATTTATGTGTTTACTCCGGTCTAACCCGCTCCTTGTAAAAGTTTGAGCGACTCTGCACAAGTAGGAAGAACAAACAGCTGAAAAAAATGGAACTTTACCCGGTGGATTTTTCTCAGAAAAATATACCTATCCCTGCACGAAAACAATATATCAAAGGTCTTATAGAGAAAACGGAAGAGTTTATTAGAAGACTGAGATGGAAAGCCTTCTTCTTTGATAATAACAGAAAATAGAAGGTAACAAATATGATTTAAATCTCCCAGAAACCCGCCACCGATTCCGGAATTAGAAGCCTTCGAGAAAGACCTTTTCGAGATTATTAGGAAAATTAAATTCCGCAAATTTACCAACCAATTGCAAAAAAACATGAGAGAAAAAATTAAGGAGATTAACGACTCGAATAAGATCTTCGTTAATTCTGACAAGACAAGGAACTTATATGCACTTGATAAGGACGTTTATAAACGCCTGATTTCGAATAGTGTCACGGACACATACAAAAAAGACAACACGAATATATACAAAGAGGTGAACTTAGAAGCAAGAGGAATAGCTAACGATCTTAAGATTAGCGATAGGATTGAATACCTTTCACCACGACCAGCTTTTATTACTCTGAAAGACCATAAGACAATTTTAGTAGAAACCCCAAATGTAGATTGATAATCCGGCTAAAACTGAGATAGGAATTATTAGCAAAATATTTTGGACCGTATTTTAGTTAAGTTAGATAGTGAAGTAGACTTGAGAATTTGGAAGAATAGTAAGTCAGTTATAGAGTGGTTTAAAGGTATTAGCTATAAGAATAATTGTAGTTTCACACATTCGACATTATTGACTTTTACCCGTCGATATCTAGGACGTTGCTCCTAAGGCATTGGACTTCGCCAAGCAGTATGTCAACATCGATAGCTCGGAAATTGAAATTATTATGCATGCGAGGAAATCGCTTCTGTTTTTCGAGGATTCCACCTGGATTAAGAAGACTGAGGATTCTCTTTTCGATGTACCGATGGGGGCATACGACGGGGCTGAATTATGTATGCTCATAGAGCCTTTATTCTCCATAATCTAAAAATAGAATTCCCATTTATAGATGCAGGTCTATATAGGGATGACGGCCTTATAGCCACGCATAATCTAAACGGCCATGAATCAGATAGACTTAGGAAGGACCTTATAGCTTTCTTTCAAAGGATGGGCTTACGGATTACGATAGATACTAACCTGAATAGTGTAGATTTTTTAGACGTAAATTTTAATGTAAGATCGGATAGATTTAAACCTTTCCGTAAGCCCAATGAAAAGCTATCGTATATTAGCAAAGATTCGAACCATCCACCAGTTATCCTTAGCAACTTAGTCAGCAATGTAGGTAGAAGAATATCTTCAATTTCTTCGGACGAGGCAGCATTCCATAATGCTGCACCTTATTACGATAGCGCATTAAAGAATAGTGGATTCTCGGAGAAGATCCATTTCAACCAGCTTAATGCTAATAATAATGCTGCACGAAGAACTAGGACCAGGAAGTTTTGTGGTTCAACCCGGCTTTCAATTTGGCCGTAAAGACTAATATAGGTAAGGAATTTTTGAGATTAGTCTCTAAGCATTTTAAGCAGGGTCATAAATTCTACAGAATATTTAATAGAAGAACCCTGAAGGTTAGCTATTCTTGTTGCAGAAATTTCGCCTCTTACATTAGCCAACATAATAGGAAGCTAATTGAGATTAGACATGGTGCCGAGCCCATTAAGAAATGTAATTTCAAAAACGAAAGCTCCTGTCCGTTAGAAGGAAAATGTCTAGTGAAAGGAGTGGTTTATAGAGCCAAGGTGCAAGTGGAAGGCTCATCGGAATACAAGACATACACAGGGGCTTCAGAAAATTCATTTAAAACAA
The DNA here is from genome assembly GCF_006345805.1 of Octopus sinensis. Lineage (NCBI taxonomy): Eukaryota > Metazoa > Mollusca > Cephalopoda > Octopoda > Octopodidae > Octopus > Octopus sinensis. The sequence continues at coordinate 18,215 of NW_021835658.1, forward strand.
GATTTTATTCTCATAAGAATTCTTTTAAATACCAGAGAATAGGAAGAAAACCAGCCTAGCAAAATATGTCTGGGAACTAAAAAGAAAGGAAGCCCCACCTTTCAACGTGACATGGAGCATTCTGGACAGGGCGGCACCATACAGGCATGGAGCTTACAAATATAATTTCAAGTGCAAGCTTTGCTTATTAGAAAAAATGCACATATTATTCAAAGACAATAATTCTTTGAATCAAAGAAGTGAGTTAATGAACTTATGTAGGCACGCGGCTAAATTTAAATGTCGAATATAAATATACCATATGGATAGAGTATATATTTTGTATTTTGATTTTGATTTTGATTTTGACTCTTAAGCGCTACGACGGATCTATAGCAAAGTCTTATTGTTTCTACATATATATTAGGAAAAACCTACAAACTTTGTTTTCATGTTATTGTATTGCATAGGATTACCTTGATTATTTATATTACCTTGATTATTTATAAATGACCCAAAATAGATGTTATTTTATTTTATATGTCTTTCGTATGTATTTTATTAATGCACCCATTTTTTAAAAGCAATGTTTTTTTAAAAAAAGCAATGTTGTCAAATTTAGAATGTTTATATAAGTTTGTGTATAGCAAAGCATATGTATTTGTAAGCATGCGTATCTGTGTATGTGTAAGTGAAAGTATGCTTGTGCTTAAGCACGCATACACACGACGGTATGTATTGTATCAATTCAAACTTGTGTATGTATACTGGCCTCTATAGATGCCAATAACATCGCTACAAGTTTCCCCCCCCCTCTCTTCGTTCCTTTTTCTCTCTCTTCCCTTTCTTTCGTTCCCCCTCCTTGCTCAGTATATGAGAATTGCTACATAGATGAATTTTAGCTTGCGTGCGAGACGGTTTGCGTGAATATATGTACACATGCTTTTATGTGTATAATTTAGATTCATATTCATACGTCTGTATATGTATGTATGGCGTTTACGCGCATCCTTTTGTGTATGTTGATATATATATGTGGATTTTAATATAAATATGTATTGCAGTATTTATACAGGTTTAATTTCTATGCATTATTTGTACTGTCTTCATTAACGGCAATAGGTTTTTTCCTCGGTTTTTTCCTCGGATTTTATAATTTTTATAATTTTTATAAGTTTTTTTATATATATATACATATATTTTTGACCTTTTTGTTTATCGCTCGAAGATTGACCGTTTTTTTCTAAAGGGCCAATCAAACAAGTCCATTTCTTTTTAAAGGTGTAGCGTTTGTAAGAGTATAGATTGAATTAATATATATGTTCCATTCTAGCAAAAACTGTCTGATGAACGGCAACGAGAAACTCAGAGTAACAGATTTTGTTGAATTTTCTGCTGCTTAAAATAAAGTATATATATATATATATATATATATTCATATATAGACACATACATGCAGACACAAACATACACATTCACATACATAACAAATACGAATACATAAACAACCGTATATATATGCGCGCGCGCACACACATCACATACACACACATACACACATACACTCAAATAGAGAGGCGCGCACAGACACACAAACACCAAGACTCTGTGACGCTCAGACAGAATCGAGCGAGTCAAAATATATTATTACGTTACATCATCAAACAATTCACATATGTAATGAATATATCTATTTTTATATCTTTCAGCTTTTAATGTTGTTAGTCTTACATTAGACGCACTTTTTATACATTAGAAAGATATTTTTCTAATTATCGTATCACACACTCTCACACACATACAGGAATAACTCTATACAATATGTATGTATGTATGTATGCATGTATGTATGTATGTACGCATATATGTATGTATATGTACATAATATATATGTATAAATAAATACCTATATAATATACAGTCCGTAATAATGTAATATATATATATATATATATATATATATGTATCACTTACATAATTACAATGTATATATTATGTAGGTATATATTAATACAAATACATAATTATTTTAGAATTTACATACATATATAATAATATATATATATATATATATATATATATATATATATATTATATATATATATATCTATATATGCATATAATATAACATAAATATATAATGTAAATAAATAAAAACATGTATATAAGTGTATGTATATGCATACGCACATATATATGATTGTGTGTATGCATAAATATATATATATATATATATATAAATAAATAAAATATATATGTATGTATATATATATACACATACATACATAATATATAAAAGTATATATATATATGTGTGTGTGTGTACATATATTTATATATATATATACAAATATACAGATATATAAGTAAATGAAAACGTATAAAGTTTGTGTGTGTGTCTATATATATATATATATATATGTATATATATATATTTATTTATTTATTTATATATGTTGATATATAGAAAGATAATTAGATAGAGAGATAAATAGATATATGTAATATGAATATAAATATGCATGAATAGAAATATAGCTGCATATACGTCTATGCATGTATGTGTATATGTATATATGTCTGTCTGTCCGTCCGTCCCTTTGGCTGTCTGTCTGTCTGTCTGTTCGTCTATCTGTATGTACGTATGTATACACACAGTGATCTATCTAGTTATACTTCTTCGTAATCGTTTATTTTGTATTCTCAATAGGTACTTTAATGTCTATCAACGTTTACGAGCATATGCATATAATATACATACATACTACACACACATATATGTATATATATATATATATATATATATATATTATATATATATAATATACTACATATATATATATATATATATACATATACATATATATACTTATATGTATATTATATATATACATACATATATATATATATATATATATACATATACATATACATATATATACTTATATGTATTTATATATAAATATACATTTATGTAACTATATATATATATATATGTACATATAAATATCACAGAAATATTAAATTTCTAAATATCTCATATATATATATATATATATTATATATATATTACTCTTTTACTCTTTTAAGAGCATATATTTATATATATATACATATATATAAATATATACATACACATATAAAACTATATACATGCATACACACGCGCAACACACTCACACGTATACACACATGTCTATATTTTGCATATGTTTAGGCATGAATTTATATATATATATACACATATCTATATATACACATATATCTCTCTATATATATATAAACACTCGTACCGCTGTAAAAAACGTAAATAGCTTTATAGATGTTCGGAGAGCAAGCAGATTAGTGAGAATGATTTTTTGTTAATTATTATATTTACGGTTATGTTAATGCTGTTGTGGTTGTTGTTGTTGTTGTTGTTGTTGTTACTGCTGTAAAACGCTGATGACGGCGATGTCAATGATGATGATGATGATGATGATGATGATAACTACGGTGATGCCATCGACGACGGCGGCGACGAAGACGATGTTGCTAGTAATGAACGGGATGATGATGATGATGATGATGACGATGATGGTGATGATGGTGATGACGACGGTGATGATGATGATGACGGTGGCGACGGCCGCCGCCGCTCACTACGATGATGACGGTAATGATGGTAATGATGCTGATGATGATGATGATGATGATGATGATGATGATGATGATGATGATGATGATGATGACGATGATGTTATCGATTGAATCACGATTGTTAGCCATCGCCGCAATGGTATTGATGTTGTTGTTGTTGTTGTTGGCGGTGTTGGTGTGTTGGTGTCGGCGGGGCGAAGTCGCCATGTCTCTGAGAGAGTTCGACGTACAATTGGGGGTGGCAACTGTTGACGGCTAATAAGACGGTGGCGTTGATGGTTGTCGCGGTGGTGGTGGTGGTGGTGGTGGTGGTACTGATGGTCGTGGTTGTAGTGGTGGTGGTGGTGGTGGTGGTGGTGGTGGTGGTGGTAGTGATGGTCGTGGTTGTAGTAGTGGTGGTGGTGGTGGTGTTGGTGATGGTAGTGATGGTCGTGGTTGTAGTTGTGGTGATTGCAGTGGTGGTGGAGATGGTCCTGGTGTTGTTGGTGGTGGTGATTGCGATGGTGGCAGTTGCGGCGGTGGTGGTCGTGGTGGTCGTCGTCGTCATGATGGTGATGGTGGGGTGAGGGTATCTGGTGTGATGGCGGTGATGTTGCTGGGAGTGGTGATGATGATGATGGTGGTATTGCGACGCTGGCTGTAGTGCTGCTGTTGTTAGCTGTGGCGGT
>NW_021835658.1:27500-35617 GCF_006345805.1 Octopus sinensis
TAGTAATAAGTCTACTACTAATATAGGATGAAGTTTTTTTACAGCAAAAAAATTCCATCAAAAAATGTGGCAGCATATTAAAATACCTTTACGGTTAAAATTATAAAAAACTTATAAATAAGGGCTAAAGAAATCTATTTCTATGCCAATATGCTGATAACAGACTTTTAAATCGTCAATTTCCACATATTATTTACTCGCTACAGATAACACGTAGAGCTGAAAACGAGGGAAGCTGGGCGATAGAATTTTTTAAAAAGTTCGTTATTTCTATATTGAATCAATTTCGGAATTAATCTCAAAATTTATTTTTTCCTCTTCAGTAGAACATACGAAAGGATATAAATAAGATACTTACATGCGCCCATGGAAAAAAGACGAAGCAAAAATCATGAGTACATATAAGTACCCAACCCCAGATAGATCTGAAAATATTTTATCTTTATCAGCATATTGGCATAGAAATAATTTTCTTTAGCCCTAATTTATAAGTTGTATGTATTACATACATATATATATATATATATATATATTATATATATATATATATATAATATATATATATATATATATATATATATATATATATATACATAACACGACCGAAGAAGTAGCTATATCCGCAACTTACAATATAAAACAAAACCAGAAACTGTATAACTATAACATGTGCCAAACAAGATACATGACAACGACCAGGGCACAATCATCTGGTATATGCTTGTTCAAACTGATAGAGAAATGAAGGCGAATCGCTCAGACATTGTCATCAAGGATTGGGGCGGGGAAGCACATGCTTCGTAAAAGATATTGCAGACACATCGGTTCACAATATGGCACAAAAATATATGGAGAAACCGTCAAAATGCAAAGATATCGAAATTAAAATATTCAAGGTTTAGGGCATGAAAGTATAAACAATACCAGTAATAATTGGAACAATTCGTATGATAAAAAAGACCCTCCAAACACGTAAGAACAAAAACGTAGAAGTTACACTTGGAGCCTCAACACTAGAAGCTATCCCCAAACTAACCCTACTTGGAACGGCATCAATACAACAGCACAGTCCAAATAAAATAATTCACAAATACGAGACACAGTCTGTATAGTAAGTATCAAATAAAGGAAACAAGTCACACCGTGTGTACCACACTGAGGCCCAAGAGAAGAGCACAACTCGCATTGCACTTACAACACTCAGTACGAAGAGTAATAAAATAAAAGACTGAAGCCAAGCCAAGAAACAAAGCGAGCTGATGCAATGCAGTAACAGAAGATTCTGTATTCTCCCAACACCGACAAAGACAAGAATACACAATACAGCGCGCACACACCTCGGTAAGACGGAGGTGTACCAGGTAATGCCACAAAAAAATTTGCCTGAAACTATCGAATAATGACAACAATAACAACAACAAAAACAATAATAATTACGGCTTCAAATTTTGCCAAAAGGGCAGAAACTGTGGAGGAGGGGATCCCAGTTTGTAACTGGTACTTATTTTTTTTCGTCCTTGAAAGGATGAAAGGCAAAGTCAACCTCGGCGGAACTTGAACTCAGAGAATGCATCGACGGGCGAAATACCTATTTCTTTACTACCCACAAGGGGCTAAACACAGAGGGAACAAACAAGGACAGACAAACGGATTAAGTGGATTACATCGACCCCAGTGCGTAACTGGTCCTTAATTTATCGAACCCGAAAGGATGAAAGGCAAAGACGAACTCGGTGAAATTTGATCTCAGAACGTAACGGCAGACGAAATACGCATTTCGCCCGGCGTGCTAACGTTTCTGCCAGCTCGCCGCCTTAATATAATAATAATAATAATAATAGTAATAATAATAATAATAATAATAATAATAATGATAATGATAATGATAATAATAATGATAATAATGATAATAATAATAATAATAATAATAATAATAAAATAATTAATAATAATAATAATAATAGTAATGATAATAATAATGATAATGATAATAATGATCATAATAATGATAAAAATAATAAAAATAATAATAATAATAATAATATTAATGATAATAATAATGATAATGATAATAATGATAATAATAATAATAATAATAATAATACTAGTAATAATAATAATAATAATAATAATAATAATAATGATAATAATAATGAATAATACTGATAAGGAAGAAAGAAAAGTCGAGAGATAGGACAGGTTAGCTTGGGAAGTTAAGCAGTTGTGGTCGATGAAAAAGGTAGCAGTAATACCAATAATTGTCGGAGCCCTAGGAACAGTAAACAAAAATCTCGAGAAGTACGTGGAACAAATAGGGGCTGCAATAAGGGTGGAGCACTTGCAGAAAACAGCACTGCTTGGAACCGCTCAAATAGTCCGGAAGGTGCTCGAAAAATAAGAAGTGTTACCTTAGTTCACTGGTAGTGAACAGCTGACACCGTAGTACATCTCCAGCGTTAGAAGCTGTGCAAAGGCAATAAATAATAATACTGCAACTTCAATTTCATCGACTACCCCGCAACCCCAAAACAACCGGCAGCCAGCCTTGACCTCGGCATAATTCGAACACACATATGTACCAGACATTTTGTCTGGCGCCCTAAGAATATATCTGTAAATATTACCTGAAAAATATGCAAAATAGTACAAGGATGCTAGAATACATATACAGATATATACACATGTTGATATACAGACACACACACAGACTACTCATACATGTGTACATATTTGTTAATACGCACATACGTTTGTACACGCACACTCATATTTGCTAAGAAACACCCACCTTTTTATGTATACGTACACAAACCCATACATTTACATATACTCATACACTTATACAAACACATATATGATAATATACATACGTTATATATGCATATATATATATATACATATAATATATATATTTATATTTATATGGGTATATATATGTGTATATATTTATATGGGTACACATATATATATATATATATATGTATATACAGACACACACACACAATCACCCACATACGTACACGCACACACACACACACACACACACACACACACACACATACATATATATAATATATATATATATATATATAAACGTAAATAGAGAGATTAAAAACACTCGCAGCAGAAATAAAGACAAAAAAAATGGAAACCACATCAGAAAAGAACCTCCAAAGAAAAAAAGAACCAAAAAAAAAAACGAAAGACAGACAAAAAGAAACTAGAAAGTAAAAACGAAAAACCGAAACAAAAGGAAGAAAAAGAAATGTAAAGGAGCGACAAGAAAGCAAGGAAAAGTGAGAAAGAAAAGCAAGAAAGAAAGAAAAGAAGGATTGAATGTAAGAAAGAAAGAATGTAAGAAATGGTTGTTTATACTAAGACGCGTCCATTTTGAAACATATGTCTTATGTATTATTTGATGTTAACTAAGTTGTTGTTACAATACTTCACATGTTTAAATAGATGTTTAGAGCAAGAAGGTTAGATTTTATCATAACAATTTCAGTTCGATTAATGCGGTTGTTGTTTTTGCTCTTGGACTCGTCGTCGCTCTAACACTGGTACTTGTTGTTGTTGTTGTTGTTGTTGTTAGTGGTTGGAGTTAGTTTTGTAGCTGTTGAAGCGTTGTTATGTGCTTCTGTTGTTATTCTTGTTGTTGTAGTTGTAGCCTCTGTTGTTGTTGTTGTTGCTGTTGTTGTTGTTGTGTTTTGTAAATGCTAACTTGTTTGTAAAAATGTCCACTCAGCATGAGAGCGTAATAGTTTTCGCTGTTGTTCTTGATGTTGGGAAGAGAGCGGAAAGAGAAAACACAGGCCAAGTAGATAATGTTGCATGAAGGGAGAAAAACCAGTTCAACAGGGGTTAGCGGTGCGGATCTTGTCAGGGACAGCGTATTGCGTTATTCCTTTTCCCTTGACGCTAAAAAATGGTACACAGGTAAAACAAGGCAATATAAAAATTTGCTAATTTTTGCGCAAAGCTACCCAGCCATGGGAACTTATATACATAAGTATACGTAGGAGTGGCTGTGTGGTAAGTAGCTTGCTTACGAATCTCATGGTTCCGGGTTCAGTCCCACCTCGTGGCACCTTGGGCAAGTGTCTTCTACTATAGCCCGAGGCCGACCAAATCCTTGTGAGTGGATTTGGTAGACGGAAACTGAAAGAAGCCCGTTGTATATATGTGTGTATATATATGTATGTGTGTGTATATGTTTGTGTGTCAGTGTTTGTCCCCCCAACCTCGCTTGACAACTGATGCTGGTGTGTTTACGTCCCCGTAATTTGGCGGTTCGGCAAAAGAGACCGATAGAATAAGTACTAGGCTTAGAAAGAATGAGTCCTGGGGTCGATTTGCTCGACTAAAGGCGGTGCTCCAGCATGGCTACAGTGACATGACTAAAAAAAGTAAAAGAGTAAAGAGTAAATAATAAAGAGTAAAGAGTTAAGAATAAAGAGTAAAGAGTATACATACGCAATATATATGTACCTGGTGTGTGTGTGTGTGTATAACAACAAATGGATAATGTGTCAATCCAGTGATTGACACATTATTCGTCTGTTGTTATTGATTTATTTATTATTCAGCTCACTCGGAACCTGCCAATCTATCTACGCGCGCGCGCATATATATGTATATATATATTTGTGTGTTCGTATGTGTGTGTGTGTTTGTGTATCTGTGGGTATGTATATCTGTATACGAAAAAATGAAAATAACACTGTCATCTCATTTTAAAGGATATATTTACCAAAATTACATAAAAATATCTTGAAATAAAAGGAGTAAATTTATTCAATAAAATCGCCATTGACTTCAACCATGGCCTGCAGACAACTTCTGAATCTCTTGACATTCTTCTTGGTGGTCTCCATCTTTTAGTTGGTGAATGCTGCCATAATCCTTGCCTTTAGTTCATCTTTGGTGTCACAAAGAATTTTGTTGATCTCTCGCTCAACTTCGCCCCACATATAATAATCAAGGGGGTTGCAGTCTGGGAAGTTAGGTGGCCAGATGTTAGGTGGTGATGTGGTCACAAAAATTGTCTGACAGCCATGACTGGGTTCTCCTGCTTGTGTGACTTGGTGCAGAACCCTGTTGCCAGATATAGGGCCTTCCAGCAGCCACCCTCTTGACTCAGGGCAGCACTATTTCCTCCAGGTACTTGATATAGGCCTTTGTGTTGAGTCTGAAGTTGTGTGGGAAGATGAATGGAGGCATAACGTCGCCATCACTGGTCATCACTCTAAATACCATGATGTTGACTGGATATTTTATTTTTATCACTACATGTATTGGGGACAAGGCAAGGAACGGTTGCTCTGTGTGTTCACCATCTTAAATTTTTCGATTCTGTGTGTTCACCATCTTAAATTTTTCGATTCTGTGTGTTCACCATCTTAAATTTTTCGATTTTGTGTGTTCACCATCTTAAATTTTTCGATTCTGTGTGTTCACCATCTGAATTTTTCACGTCTGAGAAAAACCAAAGCATTTTCGGTTGGAAGGGTTGCTTGCGTTTGTTCAGAAACTTCGTAGCGAGAGCTTTTCTCTGGCCTTTGATGGCTTGGGATAAAAATTGGCCCTTTCTCATCTTGTAGGAAGAATGCCGAATATCTTCGGGCACTATCTGACTGACAGAAACTCAGACACTTCCACCTCCCTGTCGATGGACCGGATTGACTTGGAGGGATAGTTGTAAATCGTGGCCTGGATCTCACCAACAAATTAAGGAGTTCTTTTCTTATCAGAACGATCAGAAAGAGTAAGCCTAGTACTTATTCTATCGGTCCTTTCGATGAACCGCTAAGTTACGGTCGTAAAAACATCAACATCGGTTGTCAAACGATAGTGGGGGTGGAACAAAAACAGACACACAAATGTATATTATATATATATATATTTATATATATATATAGATATACAACAAATTAAGGAACGGCCATAATAGGCCGTTCAACCCACTAGAAATAACAGCCAAGGCTTCAACCGCAAAATAGTATGTTGTTGAATTTATTAATAGTCTCTGACTATTTCCTTTTTCTCACTAGACCGTTGGTGGCAAAATAATTTCTGCTGAATTTTTTGCTACCCTATATTGATTAATTATATATAGATATATATATATAGAACCGAGTAAACACATAAATGTGAAACAAGGTGGAAAAAAAGAGTACTCAAATACCAGGGGTAGAGTAATATGCTTTATTCAAAAGCAGCAGAAATTCAACAAAACCTGTTACTCGGAGTTTCACGTTCCCGTTCGTCGGACAGTTTTGTTAAAATAGAACTGATATGACAATTCTATCAAGACTAGTATAAACGTTACACCTTTAAAAATTGACTTGTATTTGTAAGCATACGTCTATGTATATGTATAAGTGAGCGTATGTTTGTACTTAAGCACATACATACATGAATGTATGTGTATGCATGTATCCACTTGGACTTGTGTGTTTGCGTACTTGTCACTTTATATGTGTCCGTATGTGCGTATTTACTGCTTACATAATATGTATACAAACATTCGTCGCGTATAGTCAGAATGTTATTATATTTTCTTTCTTCCTTTTCTTTTTTCCTTTTCTCTTTTTCTTTTTTCTCTCTCTTCTTTTCTTTCGTTTTTTTCTCTCCCTATCCATTACTTGTATAGAGCCATGTAACTTTACGTCCCCCTCCCCCTCCCTTACTTACGTCTTTAGCTTTCTGTTGCATACAAGAGCGCCCTTTCCCCGTCCATGAATTTTGCTTATAGTCTATATGGATACAAGTGATTTTTGCATTCGAGCTAGATTGCGTATACATATGTGTACATGCATTTGTGTGTATATTTTCGTTTTGCATTTATATGTCTCTATATGTATGTGGTCTGCGCCCATTTATCTGTGTATGTTGATGTATATATGTATATTAATAGTTTAGTATGACTATGTAATGTTGTGAAATATTTTAATACATTTTAATATTTTAATTTCAATTTCTATGTATTAATTATATTTTCTTTATTAATGACAATATGTATTTTAACCAAAGATTCGATGTAAGGTTTTTTTCCTCGACTTTTATATTTTAATATTTTTTATATTTTATATTGAACTCATTTTTGTTTATCGCTCGCACATGACCGTTATTTGAAAGGACCAATCAAACAAGTCCATTTTTAAAGGTGTAACATTTATACTAGTCTTGATAGAATTGTCATATCGGTTCTATTTTAACAAAACAGTCCGACGAACGGGAACGTGAAACTCCGAGTAACAGGTTTTGTTGAATTTCTGCAATAAAGTATATATATATATATATATTACGGTCTTCTTTCAGTTTCCGTCTACCAAGTCTATTCACAAGCCTGTAAATAATATATATTATATATATATATATTATATATATATATATATGTTTAGATACATGTATCCTACACATATATGTATATGGATGTATATATATGTGTGTGTATGTATGTATACACGTATATATATACGTGTGTGTGTGTGTGTGTGGGTGTGTGTGTGTGTGCGTGTGTAAAATATTCCGGGTGGTCAAGGAGGAAGCAAATATTAAAAAAAAATTTCCCTACGATTTTCTCTTCTCTTCTTTCTACTCTTCTCAATTCCAAATGTTCTCACCGCTGACAAAACATTTTACATTATTATATAATGGGATATAATGGATTTTATGACGATCATACCAACTCTATCTATCGATCACTTCAACAACCAAGCGTTTCCTGTCTGTGTATACTCGACGAATATATCAGAATTTATCATTAATTCACATTTTTATCGAAGCTTAATTCATCTTAAACTTACGTCATGTCATCCTATCTCATGCATTATCTGTAACAATTCTTATATTACAAGATCATTGTTACGTTTATAAATGTTATCTTACCACATTTGAATTAAACAGATTCAAAATAATTTCCCCATTATGAAGAATCGCTAAGCAATCATTTTTCGTTTAACAATATATAGATTTTGTATGTCTTAAGTATCTCTCTATTTTCTCTATTCGCTACACCTTGAAGGGCCGTGGGTGTAGAATCATCAGGCACCTCCTTCGAAAGGTAGGATATTATTCGACCATGTCGTTCTAGGTCTACACTAATCCCACCTGTC
>NW_021835659.1:12500-15000 GCF_006345805.1 Octopus sinensis
CTGATATTATTCTCACACACTCTTCTATATCACATTTTGAAATCTCTACACAAATTTCTATTGATAACAGTCCTTCGCTCCCCAACTTCTGTGGTAGATATAACATATCGATACTGTCTCTGGGATGTAGCGACCTGTAAGTGGACATTGCTTTTCTGGTTTTACAATCTATATCTTTTAGGTCTTCTTTTGCCTAGCTCAGGAAAGCAGCAGAATATTGTATTAGAGAGACACGCATAAGTATTTATTTCAAAGATGCTTCTCTCTCTATTTAGTTTTGAGCTTAGCTCTTTTTTACTCTTTTGAGATATTCATTTCTCATCTTCTCTTTCATTGCCTCCATTACACCCAGGTACTAGTGTAATGGAGGCAATTATTATTATTATTATTATTATTATTATTATTATTATTATTATTATTATTATTATTATTATTATTATTATTATTATTATTATCATATATTATCATTATTATTATTATTATTATTATTATTATTATTATTATATTATTATTATTATTAAGGCGGTGAGCTGGCAGAATCGTCCTTCTTTACGTTCTGAGTTTAAATTCCGCCAGGGTCGACTTTGCCTTTCATCCTTTCGGGGTCGACAAATTAAGTACCAGTGAAACACTGGGGGTCGATGTTATCGACTATTCTTCTTCACCCAAATTTCAGGCCTTGTGCCTATAGTTGAAAGCATTATTATTATCATTATCAGTACGGCGGTGAGCTGGCATAATCGCTAGATCGCAAGGCGAAATGCTTAGCTGTACTTCGTCTGACGCTTTGCCTTTCATCCTTTCGGGATCAATAAATTAAGGACCGGTCAAGTACTGGGATCGATGTGATCGACTTACCTCATCCTCCAAAATTTCAGGCCTTGTGCCTATAGAAGAAAGGTTCCCTCTTTCTTACATATTTTTTCTATCATTTCATTATTATATGTAAACCCCCCAGACTTTGTCTGTCTTTGTATTGTCCCCCTCATCCTTCGACATTGTGGCAAATAAATGAAATCATCGTTATTACTACTACTACTACTACTACTACTACTACTACTACTACTACTACTAACTACTACTATTACTACTGCTGCTGCTGCTGCTACTGCACTACTACTACTACTACTACTACTACTACTACTGCTACTGCTGCTGCTGCTGCTGTTGCTGCTGCTATTATTATCAAGATCATCATCATCATCATTGTTGTTGTTGTTGTTGTTGTTGTTACCTCCGCCTCTGCGAAGGTGGAGGTATTGATTTCAGTCATGTTTGTTTGTTTGTCCATGGACGAGACATCTCAAGAACAGGGACGTTTGGCCTCGTGACTGGCACGAACTGATTAGATTTCGGGATCGACCCGGTACCGGACAAGGATTCTGGATTAATTTTCCTGTTTTTTTTTTTTGATTTTTATTACTTGATTTTTGAGAGTGGTCGGGTTCATTTTTTTAGTATTCTCGTTTGTGAGAGCAGTCGAGTTTATTTCAAATATTCTCATTTTAAAAAATCATCTCTGGCTAATCGATGAGTGGACGCTGGTGTTGTCTTGGCGGAGGTTTGCCTTTGTTACTATTGCAATAAAGGCAGCGAACTGGCAGAATCGTTAGCACGCCGGGCAAAATGCTTCATCCGTCTTTACGTTCTGGGTTCAAATTCCGCCAAGGTCGACTTCGCTTTTTATCCTTTTGTGGACGATAAGTTATCTACTAGTGAAACACTGGGGTCGATGTTATCGACTTATCCCTTCCCGCTAAATTTCGGGCATTGTGCCTTTAGTAGAAAGGATTATTATTATTGCTGTTATGTTGTTTTATTGATATTGTTATGATTGTCATTATTCTCATCATTCTTGCTGTTAGTTCGTTGCTGTCTTTATTGTTGTTACTCTTCTTCTTCTTCTTCTTCTTCTTCTTCTTCTTCTTCTTCTTCTTCTTCTTCTTCTTCTTCTTCTTCTTCTTCTTCTTCTTCTTCTTCTTCTTCTTCTTCTTCTTCTTCTTCTTCTTCCAATCAGGACTCACGCCATTAGCCACAGAGAATAATCCCTAATTCGAGCCTACTCTAAGCTACTAAGAATGCGTGTGGTAATTTGAAAATCCACCCACCACACGCGATAGACTGGCGGTTGCACGAGCGCGAAAGCTACGTTGTTATCCTCATTCCGTAAACGGTGGCTTTGAGCGGGTGGAGAGCTGAACCATCCTGGGGTACAGAGGATCTGAAAGTTTACCACACCATAGTGGGTTCCTACTTCTGCTTTGTGGCAGAAGTAGGAAGAAAGAGTATGAGGAAGTTGTGGTGAAAGAGTACAGCGGGGCTCACCCCAGCTCCACCGGAGATCAAGGAGCTTAGGTGCTTTTGCTCAATAAACACTCACAATGCCCGGTCTGGGAATCGAAACCGCGTTCTTACGACCGCGAGTCCGCTGCCCTAACCACTGGGCCATTACGCCTCCACTTTTGTTGTTGTTGCTCTTGGTGGTGCCGTTGGTGTTGGT
>NW_021835659.1:17500-25937 GCF_006345805.1 Octopus sinensis
TACCTACACACAGGCGAAACACCCCCCACAACTCAATATCAGCTCACAACACACAGTCACTCATACACACACACACACACACACACACTCACACACACACTCACACACAAGCCTACTTATGCATAGATATCCATATACACAAACATACAATCATATACACACAACATATAGATAGATAGAAACTAATCGTGACATCACGCACCTACACAGATTCGCAGACCCACACGTAAAGTGAGATACACACACACAAACACGCACAGTCCCAGACTTCACATACACACACTCACATAACGTTCATGTTATGATTCTCTATTTATTGCAATGTTCATAAGTTCTAAGTCCAAAGGTCCTTAGGTGTAAGGTGTTAGTTTCAGGAGCATGATGCACGAGGAAGCCGGGTTAGATGTAAGGTGTTAGTTAAATAAGTGATGTTAGGTCCTTCCAAGTGCATAACCAACGATACAATTAGTCAAGAAGAGTTCATTGAAGATCAAATGATATCCAATATCATAAAATATACGTGACGTTACCCCCTGTATAAATCGCAACTTTTTGGCTAGTATACGGTTTATTCATTTAATAGTTAGAGAATCATTATTATTATTATTATTATATTATTATTATTATTATTATTATTATTAAGGCGGTGAGGTGGCAGAATCGTTAGCACGTTGGATGAATTGCTTAGCATTACTTCATGCGTAGCTGCGTTCTGTGTTCAAATTCAGCATCCTTTCGGGGTCGATAAAATAAGTACCTGCTGAACACTGGGGCCGATGTAATTGACTCATGCCCTCCCCCAAAACTGCTACGCTCGTGGCAAAATTTGAACCTATTGTTATTATTATTATTATTGCTATTATTAAGGCGGCGAGTTGGCAGAGTCGTTAGCACGCCGGGCGAAATGCGTAGCCGTATTTCGTCTGCCGTTACGTTCTGAGTTCAAATTCCGCCGAGGTCGACTTTGCCTTTCATCCTTTCGGGGTCGATAAATTAAGTACCAGTTACGCACTGGTATCGATATTATCGACTTAATCCATTTGTCTGTTCTTGTTTGTCCTCTCTGTGTTTAGCCCCTTGTGGGTAGTAAAGAAATAGGTATTTCTCCTTTCTTTGTGTTCTGAGTTCAAATTCCGACGAGGTCGATTTTGCTTTTCATCATTTAGGGGTCGAGAAACTAAGTACGAATAAAATACTGGGTTGAAGTAATTGACTAGTCCCCCTCCTCCGAAATTTCAGACCTTGGGCCTTTAGTAGAAAGGTTTATTAATATTATTATTATTATTCAGTAGTTTTATTTTTATAGCGTGCTTTCACTTCACTACCGAGCGCAGCTCTGTGTGCCTTAGGTATGTGCTGTGATTTGTTGTGATGCTCTGATGGTTATTGTATGGAAAGTGTTCTGCGTAGGATGGGTGCAGTGCCTAGTAGTGCTGCGTAGGATATGTGCAGTGCCTAGTAGTGCTGTGTGCAGTGCCTAGTAGTGCTGTGTGGAGTGCCTATTCAAGAACCCTCCGGAGAACTCTTGCAGTTCGAAGCAATGAAATTTTTAATAGGTGTTCTATCTTTACATTTGTACCAATCTTTTTCAGCTATGTTGGTAGTTGGGTACCGATACTTCAAGAGCACCAATTACAACTGGCATCACGTCAGCTCTCTTCATTTCTTCATTGACCACAACCTGCACATTTCTTACTTCAAATCGTCATAGGTGTTCACCTTTTCTTCACTCTCTTTCATCCTGTTGTCACAGGGACATGCTATCCCCCTCCTCCACCTCCTCCTCCTCCTTCTTCTTCTTCTTCTTCTTCTTCTTCTTCTTCTTCTTCTTATTATTATTATTATTATTATTATTATTATTATTATTATTATTATTATTATTATTATCATTATTATTATTATTATTATTGAGTGAGAGAGCAGTTCATGCCATCAAAGTGACACTGGGGTAAAATATACGAAGCGCAATATACCCATCATGACTACCCGTCTGGTATGGGTACACTACGAACATGCATCACAACCATATGTGCGCGACATGGTGATCTCATATCAAGATAAACAGCGCATGACCTTGCAGGTGGGGGCCCAGTTAGAATTTTCTTCAGGTCGAGTAGCCCATCCCGCTCAAAATGTCCCTGAATAAGGGTTGTTTAAGGATGTTGAAAGAACCACCCATGTTTCTAGAGGTGAATTATTCAAACCCCAAAGAATCCCTCTCAACACATGGCTATGATGCTCCCCCACTACTTCTGCTCGTGATCAGAGATGCACATATCGTCAGCCACTAAGGGACATGCTCAACTGGTTAAGGTCAAACAACTGACAAGCAAATCTGTGGTATTGAGCAGAATATTTGCTGTAGCCCATCTTTTATACCAAGACAAAACAATGTACATGATGACACTTCCAATCAGTTAATTATTATTATATTATTATTATTATTGAGGCGGCGAACTGGATGACTCGTTATAGTACGCCGGGCAAAATGCCTAGCGACATTTTGTCGATCATTACGTTCTGAGTTCAAATTCCACCTAGGTCGACTTTAGCCTCTCATCCTTTCGGGGTCGATGAAAAGAGTACGAATCAAGCATCGGGGTTGATGTAATTTCAGGCCTATGCCTATATAGAGGATTATTATTATATCATTTATTATTATTATTATCATTATTATTATTATTATTATTATTATTATTATTATTATTATATTATTATTATTATTATTATTATCATTATTATTAATTATCATTATTATCATATCATCTTTATTTTTATTATTATTGTATTTTGGTTCAAGTTTGATCTTTTTCTTGGTAGGATTCGTGTGAGAAGCGGGTTACTCTCTGTAGCCTTAGGTATCCTCAAGTTTTCAGCAGTCACTCAAGTGCCTAGAACCCTCCTGCTAATCCTTGTTGTCCTTAAGAGACAAACTTACTGTAAGAGCTCTACCAGGCATTCTATTTCAATCTCCTTCAGTTATTTGTTTTCAAATTTTAAGGGATTGTATTTTCTTTGTTTTCTCCCTTTATTATTATTATTATTATATTATTATTATTATTATTATTATTATTATATTATTATATCATCATCTTATTATTATTATTATTATTCTCATCATTATTATCATATTATTATATTATTATTATTATTATTATTATTATTTAGTATTATTATTATTATTATTATTATTATTATTTTATTATTATTATTATTATTATTATTATTATATGTTTGGCTTTTTGCTTTATATAGTACAAGTGGCTCAAGTCTCACCCAGAGACCTCAAGAGACAAAGGTTGGAAGTTCATGATGTTGTTTATGCCTAGTGTGCCATTTTGTGAGTTTCCTGGTATCTGAGTTAGGTAGCGATCAGCCCCTTTCGCTATCATTCCCAGGGCACTTATGACAACAGTATTGTTTAGTTTTATTATTATTATCGTTATTATTATTATTATTATTATTATTATTATTATTATTATTATTATTATTATTATTATTATCTTCGTCATCATTATTATTTGGAGACACGACGTGGAAACAAAACTACATTCAGGTCTTTGACGTATTGGGATGAGTGCGTGCTACGCGATAAATTAAGTAGCCGTCAAGCACTGGGTTCGATTTAATTTGACTAATCGCCTTCTCTCAAAATTTGAGGCCTTGTGCTTATAGTAGAGCAGATTGTTATTAGTTTTGTGGATGGGGAGTTTGTCTTCTTGTAGTAGAGTTTGATGTTATTTCAACTCGCCTCGACATTATTCGGTACCCGACTGGAAGAGCATGAGGAGAAGGAGAAAGGAAGGAAGAAAGAAAGAAAGAAGAAGAAGAAGAAGGAGGAGGAAGAAGAAGAAGAAGAAGAAGAAGAAGAAGAAGAAGAAGAAAAAAGGAGGAGGAGGAGGAGGAGAAGAAGCAACATGCTGACAAAGCATCCTTTCCGAGCAAAGGTTATGAAAACAACGTCTGGTGTTATGCACCCGTACATTGCATTGCCCACCCAGATGGAACAAATATTTGTAAGCCTAGTGAGATGTTAGTGAAAATAGTAGTGAATTACATAAATACGTATGAATATATGCGTGTGTTGAGCATTTATAAGGAAATATATAGATATCAATATGCATATATAGATATATATATTATTTATAATATATATATATATATATTATATTATATATATATATATATATATATATGTTATAATATAATATATATTATATATATATATATATATATATATATATTGATATATATATATATATATATATATATATATATATATATATATATATATATATATATATATATACAGGGTGTCCCAGAAGTCACGCACCATTCTGGTTTTCATTTAAAATAATTTGTTTACTTAATTTTTTTTATCTAATCTATTTATTTTATTCAATTTATTGCAGAGAGTGCTCAATTTGAGCATTTGTTATGATTAATTTCAGAAAAGTGTTTACGAAAACAATAAAGGTGTATTTAAAAAAAAAAACACGGTGGTGCATGACTTCTGGGACACCCTGTATATATATATATATATATATATATATATATATATATATATATATATAGATATGTGTGTGTGTGTGTTGTGTGTGTATTATTTAGTTATTTATTTATAATGTAGTAGGATCAGTGAAAAGATCATGGAAAACGTAAGTTGGATAGTCTCTATCATAAACATAGCTTGCACAGAATATACGGATCATTCAATAAATTATCGATAAAATTTATTAATCAATGCATCAGTTACTGTTCGTCCTCCATAACGCAATTAGAAAGAAAATATCTCTAAGATGACAGCTGCTATACAACCTAAGTTCAAAACTAACGAACAATGCATACAATGTAATTATCATATCTATAATTAAAAGAGATAGACGAGGTAGTTGAATAATACAGCTGTTTCCAAAACACATAGAGTGAATTTTACGTAGCTGTCCAGTGTAGTTTTCTTTTTTATCGGGTACTGCCGTAATGGAGAATGCAAAAGAAAATTGGGCAATCAGAAGAAGTAAAAGAAAGATGAGAGTAGAGATTGGTATCGGTAAAGAATTCTTAACAAAACGTAAGTGATTGTGGTGTAGGCCCTGCTCACGGTAACCTTCTGGATGAGAACAACTTCACTAGTACTAACCACGACTTCGGTAGTTCAAGCACCCGTCCATCTATAAGATTAGGTGTGTTTAGAAAATAAAGGCTGTAACAGTCCCGTGTGCAACAGCGTGAACCCGGAAATAAATTGTGTAATTGTAAATGTCCTTCCTGCTGTCTGTTAGAAAACAAGTGTCTAATGAACAACATTGTTTATCAATGTGTTGTTACTACAAAGCAGGGTAGTAACTTTTACATAGGTGCTACTTGTAATGACTTCAAATGTAGAAACATAATCACAACGTAAACACTAAATCTGAATCTAGGGTTACTGGCACGCCTTGACCTAAAATAATGTACAAATTAAAGGATTTCTGTTACTATAATATGAAATGGCCGATAGCTCAATGGGCAAAATTCTATTCTGGTTTTGCAAGTAGCCATTTTAAAATAAGGCGCCAATATATGGTAGCTGACAATATGACGTAATGTCGTATTGCCGAAGAAATATTATTATCGTTTTTCCATTGGTTAATATAACTGCTAATATAAGGATTCTAAAAGTTACTTAAAGAATATTTGTAAGGGATTTCGATTCTTTTAAGTCAAGTTGAGCAGTTATAAAAAACCTTGGATTTTGGGAAAAACTTTAGTGTTTGCTGGATGTAACTAAACTCCACGACTCTCACTCCTTTAAGACATTGGTGATTTTTCATGCCATGTCCAAGGAAAAATCCAACTGTGGCCATAGTAATAGGTGCTCGTCATATATTGCGTGGATTGTAACGGTGATGTATTGTAAGGACAACATTATTATAGATTTCTTGAAATATACATAAACACACATCAGTCTTTCAGTGATGAGTTGACTGGTATCTATTAAAAGACCTACTAAAATTACCGTGCTCCAGAATACGAACCACTCTTATTCTCTAATCGATTAAACCTATGATCGATCACATATCATCTCAGCCATCCGTGATGAGACCGCCTTGTTACAACTCTTCTTTTCGTGAAGCATAAACATTAACTGTGCACTTTGTTGTATAAAGATGAGTCATTATGTAAAATCCATAATGATAAAAACTTATAGTCGTAGAACGAAACAGCTCCAGATGTTGTTGCACCTGTTGTTTAGGTTTAGTAAATTACTGTTAGATATAATCAGCTTCAAAATACGATGATTAAATTAGAGTAAACATACTTGATGTAGTGAGTGTCAAAAAGTTAAATTACTCATTCAACTGATATTATCTGTTCTTCACATTTCTTGCTAATGATTTAATGACATAGAATAATAATAATAATAATAAATAATAATAATAATAATAATAATAATAATAATAATAATAATAATGATAATAATAATAATAAGTCTCTTTTGCTCTTTAACTTCTTTCAGTCATTTGACTATAGTCATGCTGGAGCACCGCCTTTAGTCGAGCAAATCGACCCCAGGACTTATTCTTTGTAAGCCTAGTACTTATTCTATCGGTCTCTTTTGCTGAACCGCTAAGTTTCGGGGACGTAAACACACCAGCATCGGTTGTCAAGCAATGTTGGGGGGGGGGGACAAACACAGATACACAAACATATACACACACATACATATATATACGCATATACGACGGGCTTCTTTCAGTTTCCGCCTACCAAATCTACTCACAAGGCTTTCGTCGGCTCGAGGTTATAGTAGAAGACACTTGCCCAAGTTGCCACGCAGTGGGACTGTACCTGGAACCATGTGGCTGGTTATCAAGCTACTTACCACACAGCCACGCTTGCGCCTATTAAGAAATTCTTAAAACTTGCAACACAACGAAGTCAACGGCCCGGAAGAAAATCACATTAAGAACAGAAAATTATAGAAATCTTGAATGTGCTTCAGGCGCGTGGCCTAGTGTTTATAGTTCTGCACACACGATGGCAAGATTGGGGTTTGTACTTCTAGAGCGGCAGCACATTCTGTTCATGAGCAAAACACTTCATATCACATTACTTAAGTCCATTCACAGTAATTAAGTAGTTTTGCGATGGACTGCGGTCCCGTTCAGAAGCTTTGTGATCTCGGTTACTTATACGCTATGAAAACCGGAAACTATAGGATCTCGAGTCCAACAACTTGAGGCAACAATGTCCAGGGGTATCTTACTACTACTGAAAGATGTTTTGTGTTCGCATGGGCAAAATTATGGACAAAATTCAACTATTAGGCAATGCTATTATCTCTACTAGACATTGAATTATGGCGTGTGAGTGGTGGTGGAGCTGTATCGTAAAAAATCTTTGAGTTTTGGTCTCCTTAATATCTTTTTAGTTTTTTGTACCTGATTATGAAGATTGTGTAAAACCTCATGTGTGTCGTAAAAATGATGTTTTGTCTATGTGGAAAATATGGTGCACATATCGTAGCTGCAGCACGGGGTTTATAACCGCTTATTCTAAATCATTCTATCGTAGCTGTATTTACAAACATTGTAGTGTCCATATTATTTGCAGTAGATCGTTAACTTGCCAGACATGCTTAACGGCATTTCGTCTGTCTTTATATTCTATGTTGAAATTCCATCGAGGTTGACTTTGCCTTTCATCTTTTCGGGATCGATAACATACGTACCAGGCCAGTAGTGGCGTTGATGTAATCGACTTCCTCTTCCTCTCAAAACCTGCCGGACCTGTGCCCAAATTTGAAACGGTTATTAGCGGGAGATTGGCAGAATGGTTAGAGCGTCAGGAAAATACCGTGCGACATTTGTTCTGAATCTTTATGCCCTGAGATCTATTTTCACTGGGGTCAACTTTATCATTCATCTCCATGAAGTCGGTGAAATACAGTACGAGCTAAATACTGAGGTCGAAGGTATCGGCTAAATCTCTCCACTTGGGTCTGCTGGCCTTGTGCTTAAATTAGAAACCATATCACTGGCCACATTCTTCATGTTTTTGCGCTTTCATGCGAAACACATGTTTAATGGCGATTAATGGAGTTTCAGTAGCAGACGCGGAAAAAAGATACAAAAGACAGAAATCTACCTGTCTACGGTCAGTGACTGCAGCATTGTGTTGGTCACTCATCTCACACCATAATGATTCTTTTAGCTATCATAGTTGCAGTAGAAGATGGCACAGTTGAAGGCGGGGAGAAACGTGTCAATGATAGAAGCATGCTGAAGTTTTACGTCGTTCAAAATTTTAACTTTAATTTCGATTGAATTTTATATTTCTTTTTATAGGTATCTTCTGAAACAAGTTTCGCATGTTTACGTTTAAGAACGAAAGGAGCTAGAAATATTAGTCTAAAAAAACAGAGCAGTAATTACTACAACAATTGGACATAGAG
>NW_021835660.1:0-25000 GCF_006345805.1 Octopus sinensis
TGCATAACTTGTGATCGTGGCTCTCTGCGTGGCTGAGGGCATGTCTGAGAGGGCCATTATGAACAGTAGTGTTCCCAGAACAGTGCCCTGCGGAACACTGCTCACTATTTGCGTGTTAATGGAAGTGACCCCATTGGCTACTACCACCTGAATTCTATCTTTCAGAAAGTCATGAAGCCATTCTCCCAGTTTTCCAACTATGTTGAGATCACGCAGTTTGTGACATATCATTCCATGATCGACTTTATTAAAGGCCTTTGCAAAGTCGAGATATATCACTTCCACATTTGAGTGGTTGAGCAGCCGTTTCAGCACCCAGTCATAGTGTTATAGGAGCTGAGTTAAACAGCTTCTCCCTGGTCGGAAACCATGTTGGGAGTCGGGCAGCAAGTCATTTTCTTCAAGGAAGGTGATCAGCTTCCTTCTGACTATTCGTTCCATGACCTTGCTGATGTGTGAGGTCAGAGAGATAGGTCTATAGTTCTTGGCTTCCGCTCTGCTACCTCCTTTGATCTACTATTTGGACATTCGTTGTGTTAAATGTGCT
This sequence comes from Octopus sinensis, assembly GCF_006345805.1. NCBI lineage: Eukaryota > Metazoa > Mollusca > Cephalopoda > Octopoda > Octopodidae > Octopus > Octopus sinensis. Next base: position 548 of record NW_021835660.1, read on the forward strand.
ATAATTCGAAGTAATCTTATTTTCGTTTTGTGAAATTTAGTGATGTATATAAAAACTTGCTATACTGGCCTGAATCCTATGAAGCTTGGCTGTCGGATGAAGTAAAGCCAAGTGATTGATCTAGAGACAACAAAAACTGAATTCATGTTACGGGTTTATTTTTTAGTTGTTTTTAAACATTTTACTTAACAGCAGTCGAAGTGTTAGAGAAACACATGAAGAAAGATAGGACAAACTCCAATCTCAGAGACAACGAAATGCCGTGGAGACACAAGAGTAACAAGAAGCAAGACGTCAGTTTGAAACAACCAGGAAAGTCTGCCTGAGGGAAGAAGTCAAGTTGGAAGATAGATGACAATCGGTGCCTTATGAATAGATTTGCGTACAGTACAGACGGAGCGAAGACCACGTGATCGCTAGTATTAGTATAAACATCATAAACTCTATACAATCGAAGTCAGGAAATTGTGTTGCTGCTTAAGCATTGTTCCAAAATATTACTTTTAAGTAATACTTTTCATTAAAAGTATTAATTAATGTTCTAAAAATCTATGAGTGTGTATGGGAATATTCATTCTGTATGCCCCTGTGCCGTTGCATAGATATCGATTTATGTACTCTCATAGACACACTGATATACACAGAATAATATAGTCATGTATATTATATATATATATTCTCACATATAGATCAGCACACACACACATATTAAAACATAAATCAATAAAACCTATTAATTAAACATTTCAAAAATAAGTTGTATTGATATGTTTTAATGTGTGCCTGTCTATATAAATATATAAGCATATATATATTATAATATCTATATAAGCATATATATATATATATATATATATTATAATATATATATATATATAATATATATATTTATATGTATATATATGCTATATATATGCGTATATATATATGTATGTATGTATATTATGAGTATATATATGCGTATATATATATATGTATGTATGTATATATATGCGTATATATATGCGTATATATACATACATACGCATATATGCATATGCATACATGTATGCACATATGTATACCTAAATATATATGGGGCGAGTCAAAATCTACTTAGAAACATGTGTGTGTGTGTACTGTTCTATATATGCGCGGCCGCAAGTTGGTAAGAAGCGCTACACTCTGGTCACTGCTGAGAAATCCGTCAGGGGGTAGAAAATATTTTATGTGTACATATGTGCGTTTGATCGCGCGGCCGTCAGTTCGTAAACAGCCCTACACAATGGTCACTGCTGTAAGATCCGTCGGGCGGCAGAAAAATATTTTATGTGTGCGTGTGTTCGTCTAATCATGCCTTGTCAAAGAAGCCCCCCGTCGTCAAAACATATAATACACCTAATATTCTTTAAATAGTCAGAACTTTAGTCTCGGTCACAAAGAACATCTAAGCACCCCGTGCTCTCACCCACCGGAATGACCGCTGCCTGACCCGTTAAAATCTTCAACGCACCCACCACCCGTTTTCAACATACATTGATAAACAGTTTGGCCATGGGCTCTTAGGAGCCTCGTTCGATTTGTTTGGCTCCGCCTCTTTCTGTTTTTGTTTTTTTTTTCCAACGGATTTCCTATTTCTTCCTGAAGAGAAAGACACAATATGGTCTCCTTATTCAATCGGAATTTGGTAAATTGTGCCTTTCGAAACACGTGTAGAATGCAATAAAACGATTTCTGTTCATCTTCGTTCGTTCAACTCCATTTCTTCATTCACTAATAATATTAAAATTCAATTATCCGCACCAACGCACGGTTGCAACACCATATGGTTGTACCTCCAACCATGCTGTCTTCTGCTGTGATTTTTGCTACCAAGGTATCGGTTAAACTTTTGATTAATCTGCAACAAGATTATTCATCTTTCTATTTCACAAAATATATATATATATATATATACATACATACGTTAGGAACGTATTAGTGTACAAAATAGAGCTCATTGTTCCTTAGAATTACACATAGCCAGGAGTATTGACTAAATAGCTGTCTAAACGTACTCCTTTCTGTTGACTCTATTCAATTTATATATATAAATATGTGGTGTGTACGTATGTATATATATATATATATATATATATATATATATATATATATATATATATATATATATATATATATTTATATGACACGAACTCACATAAAGAATCTTGCAAACCAAATCCTAAAACGAAATAATATATATTATATATGTATGTGTGTAGGTATGATTGTATGTACGAATAGTTGTTTATGTATATATGTGTATAGAGTGTTTCAAGTGTCCTTATTAGTCGAAAGACACCTGTTGTTATTCTTTTGTTATTTGTATTTGTAATCGTGTAACATTTTCCCTGTTTTCTCGTCTTTTTGTCGGTGCTATACCCATTCGCTTGCTTTCTTCCAAACATTTAATGCTCTTGGCTTAGATTTTTTGGGTCAAGTGTAACAGGCCGAAACTGTAATGATAGTTGGAAGCTTGACTGATGAATAGAAGGCTATGAATGAGCCCTCCTCATTTTCCTGTCCGTCATTATATCGTCTATCTGTCCGTATGTTTTTATTGTCGTCCGTTACGTTCTTATTCCTTTTTCTGGATTTATATATACATATATTGTATATTGAGAAAAAGGAGGCAGTCGGAATTTTGGATAATTCGTCAACATTTTGTGATTTTGCATTGACGAGTTCGTAAATGAACTAAAGCGCTAATAAAACATTATCCAAAGTTCTGACTGCCTCCTTTTTCTCAATATGGTTGACCAGTAACTCCAAAACTTTTTTTCATTCTCTCTCTCTCTCTCTCTCTCTCTCTCTCTCTCTCTCACTCACTCACTCTCTCTCTCTCTCTGTTTATTTCCTTGTGTTCCTTTCAGTTGAAGAGCGTAGGTTCGAAACGGAAAAGACTTTCTCATCCTCCCGAAAGTCAAACTAATACACCAGTTTGTTGTTTATACACCTGTCTTCGTTATTGTTTTTTGTAAATTTCAACTATATATATATATATATATATATATATATATATATATAATATATATTCTATATACATACACATACACACACATGTGTGTTTGAGATAGAGAGAGAAGAGAGAGAGAAAATTGCGGGGTGTTTTTTTTAGCAAAATGCCAGCGTCTTTCAGGACAAAATCTTTGGAAGCTGTTCGCATGCTTTACTGCCTCAGACTCCCACTCCGTTTGTTGTTTTACTTTTCTTTCCTCAAGCGTGACCGACAGGCCACACACATTGCGTTTTATTACATATAATGTTGTTGTTGATGCAGTAGTAGTAGTAGGAAGAGGAGGAGGAGGAGGGGAGGCGGAGGAGGAGTTGCAGCAACATTATAAGCAATAAATAAAAGGATGAGGGAATGGAATTTTTTACAAGAAGCAATAGATAATAGTTTATTAAACAAAACTAATAAACAAAATCGAGAAAGAGGGCATAACAGTGTTATAGATGATATGTGTGTGAAACGGTAGAGCCACTGCCTCCCACACGTACATATGGCCCTGTCTGTATAGAGGAAGGAAGGAGACACAAAGAAATGGAAGGTGTTGGAGAAAAATAGATGATTAATATGAAAATGACGCTTAGCTAAATTCACAATCGTTCTTTTTTGTTTTTAATTACAAGATTACAGACTGGAGACGCACTTCTTAAAGTTACTCTCTCTATTATAATTACACATTTTTTAAACATTTAAATAAATTGTTGTGCAGTTGTTTCTCGTATGCGAAGTTTTGTTTTATGTGTAATGAATTTATGAAAACGTCAGAGAGATTTAAGAGATTTAAGTAGCTGGTTAAACTCTCCTATCGTCTCTTATATATATATATATATATATTATGAATGTTGTGTGTGTGTGTGTGTGTGTGGTGTGTGTGTGTGTGGGTGTGTGGAGAGAGAGAGAGAAGAGTGTGGTGTGTGTGTGTTTGTTAGATGTGATGTACAGAATTGAATATTTAGAAAAAGTTGTCAGAATTTTGGAAAAAAAATCCTATCTCTTTATTATTATTAGCGCTTTCGTTCCTCTCTAGTACTTATAAAAAAAAAACAGATTTTGGGGGTTTTGTTTAGAAGAGTACGTTGTTTCTGTTTTTTAGGGGTGAGGTTCCAAGTCAGTGGAGATGGATAGATAGAAATATAGATAGATAGATAGATAGATAGATAGATAGATAGATGGGCAGATAGATAGACAGACATACAGATGGGTAGAGAGAAAGAGAGAGAAGGGATATCCACATTCCTATTCACCATTCATTCATTTATTTTTTCCTTTACCATTGTATTGGAATGGGTTTAATGCTAGTGACCACTTTAGATTTCTTTATTGGCCACGCAAGGCTAAACATAGAAGGGACAAAATACAAAGTAGAGTTTTTCTTTTCGGGAAGAAGAGATGGAGGAAAGGGGGGGGCGAATTCCGATCAAAGGGGATCGTGAAAAATAGTGGGGCCGATCAATAGGGATCATGTATCACAAAAATGTCAATGTAAAAAGGGAAAACAAATTAGGTTTGTCCGTGGATGGAAAAGTCTACGGAAAAGACCACGGGAACCTTGGGCAATAGTGTCATGCAAAAAGAAAACACATTACAGTAAGTGGGTCTCTTTTTTCCTTTCGTTTTTTTCTTTTGGTTCATAGGATTATGCTCAAGCTGGTTCCGTCATTCACACGTGCCATCCTTGATACATTCACCCATCTTTTTTTGAAGCATTCACTAGACAAAACTTTCTTCTCTACTCTCACTTTCGTCTTGAAGTGATACTTGAAGAAGTTGATGAGAGATTGACTAGCGAGGAAAGTTTTTGTTTCTAGACCTTTCAGACGCATCCACCATACACATTCTTTCGTCATAGCCACAAGTACGATGAAAATGGCTCTTACTTCCCGTTTCAAGGAAGGCGGCGCGACAATATTCACGATAGACTCGGTTGATAAACCGACTCGTCCTACACGTGGCAGCAGTCGTTCGACATAGGCCTAGAGGTCGGAAATGGTTGGACACTGCACGAGTGCATGCAGGACGGTTTCGTCGTTCTGACCGCATCTCGGAGTGATCAGCCCCGTGTTTCTCGAGCCATGCCTGTAGAGCTTATCCCGAACGAGTAGTGCTTCTCGATAGCACTGCCAAGCCAGGGATCTCTGGAAGTTGTCCATAGGTCCCGGCCCGAAATTCGTCTTGAACAGGCGGGTCAGGTATTCCTCGTCGACGCCCAGGTTCGCCCTGACATCGTCGTCGTACCTCCCCTCCACTAATCCTCTATAGAATGCTTTGGTTGTGTTAAAGTCGCTCAAGGTCGACCCGGGACGGCATAGTTGCTCGAGAGCAACGGGACACTCGCGGTGCCATTCGCCCTTCCTCGGCCTCTTCTTGATCCACGACTGCAGCTAGGTCATGGTGACGAGCTGCGGGAAAGCGCTCCGCACAAACGGCGACCACACCTGTTCACCGTCGTCTACGTAGAGCTGGAGATGTCGCAGTCTCAGCGCGTGTCTGTGCATCATCAACCACGGCATGCCCAATCCTCCTTTTAACGGGTGTTGACAGCAAATGGATCGCCTGACCATCGGAACGCATCCTTTGGCCACTTTAAAAAATAAAATAAACAGGTTTGGTTTGGTCATCACTGAAAGTAGTTTTGCTTTCTTTCTAACTCTCTTCTTTTTCCTTTTCCCTTTTTCTTTCCTTTTTCCTTCCTTTGAGTTATATTTAGAATATGCCCCTTAAAAATATTCATTTTTGGAAAGAATTTTTTAATAAAGTGTAGTTCTGCATAAAAATACATTAGTATAATATTTGCAAATTAACAATTTGAAAAATCAATCAGTAAATAAAACGAATATATATATGTATATAGTTAATCCAAACATGAAAACACAACAACGCGAGGACGTGGAACAAATATAGTATTATTGGACGCTCAGGAAAGAAGGAAAGAAGGGGGGGTTAACGTTTCGAGCGGAGCTCTTCGTCAGAAACATAGGAAAAGGAAAGAAGGGAAGACGGAGGAAAAAAAATCGCCAACGGTACACACGCGGTCACATTTTGAATGTGACTATATATATATATATATATATATATACATACATACATACACACACACACACACACACACACACACACACACACATACATACATACATACATACATACATATGCCTAAAGCTAGAACATTCCAATGCTACGCATATATATATCTGAACATTTGTAGAGATGAGCCACATTCGGAATAGCGAATTCAAATTCTCCACTTTACCTTCAAACATTCAATTTTAGGGAGGATTCCTTGATGAGGTGTGTGGTTGGGAATACGTCCATGTTTATACTGTGTAACTGTGACCAATTCCATGGTTTTGCGTTAGAGAACATTAGTATAACACTTACAAAAGGTACTGACTCAGCTTTTCTTTCAAACATTAACTTTGGAGAGAACTTTTTGATGAATTGTAGTTCCATTGCTTTTCGGTATTGCGGATTGTATGTTCATGCAGAACCACACTTTATCAAAAAAAAATTACCTCCAAAAATGAATGTTTGGAAGGAGTATATACTAAACATAACTCAAAGAGGAGGAAAAAGAAGAAAAAAAGGAGAGAAAGGGAAAAAGGAAAAATGTGATAGAAAAAAAGCAAAAAAGTCTTTCAGTGATGACCAAACCACGCCTGTTTTTTTTTTTTAAGTGGTCACCATCTTTAAACTAGTTCCAATACAATGGTAAAGGAAAAAGTAAATGAATGAATGAGGAATAGGAAGGTGGATACCCCTTCTCTCTCTTTCCCTCTGCCCATCAGCCTATCAACCTACCTATATTTCTATCTATCCATCTCCATTGTCTTGGAACTTCACCCCGAAACAAAAAGAAATTATGTTTTCTTCCAGCCCCCCCCCCCCAAAGCATGTTTTATATAAATGAAGAAGCTGTTTGTACATTCACAAGATTGTATTTGACGAGTTCTAGAGAGGAACGAAAACGCTAATAATAAGGAAGAAATAAAAGGATTTTTTCCAAAATTTTGACGACTTTTTTTCTCAATATATATAGATAGATAGATAGATGTAAACACCTATGCCACACCAAGGACCAACCCCAGAGCTGGGTCTACTGTTTGAATTGGATTTGGTACTTGGATATTACAGTATCCTAAAAACACTTGATATCTTCAATGTTGTTCACCTCTGTGTGAGCCCTAAATTATCGTACCTGTGTGAGCCCTAAATTATCGTACCTGTGTGAGCCCTAAATTATCGTACCTGTGTGAGCCCTAAATTATCGTACCTGTGTGAGCCCTAAATTATCGTACCTGTGTGAGCCCTAAATTATCGCACCTGACCGTTTCTGGCCTCCCACATGTTGATATGCCCCTATTCCAATGAAGCTCTCTAACTAAATTACATTATAATGCGTGTGCGTGTGTGTGTGTGTGTGTGTGCGTGTGTGTGTGTAAGGTTAGAAAGAAAGTCCCCTTTTGAAGGCAATTTTCAATGCTAATGGTAAAATAAGCATTCATTTTTACATTCTAATATTTTTGCTTTCTTTCTTTGCAAACTGCTTTATACTATAATGGTTAAATTCATATGGATTTTATTTTTGAAAATGAGTTTGGTTGAAACCTGTATCAGACAATGCCTTTTTGAATTTGAAAGTGATTCTTCAGGAAAAGAAGGGGCAAAAAAAAAAAATCTTCTTATCTATGTAAATGAAGCTTTTAGCTTCTGAGCATGCCAACGAGGATTTGAACAGTTTTCATTGACATGTATTACTTTCAAAAACTCCCTTCGATCGGAAAAACCAACTTTTGTCAATACTGAACTTCTAAAACCTGTAATTGAGCAAAATCCAGTCAGCAGAAGGTTCCGTGGGTTCGATTCAAGTGAGAATTCGATCATAAAACATTTCCATGAAATAGGAAAAAGTGTCTAAATTTGGTTAGTGGGTCTCTTGTCTTACTGCTTCTCAGCTTAATCAAAGACTCGTTTTCTGCCCGTCATTAAAAAACCAGGCTTACTACTGAACCTTTTCTGGACAGAATCACCACAAGTAACAAAGTGTGTTCTCTATAATCGTATCTAACGAATTCTAAATGGTTACCACCCAGTGTAAAAGGAGAGTTCACCCCCAAACTAGAACGACATCCGAAAAAGATTGTTTCGTGTTTCATGGGATTTGAAAGGTGTCATCTATCATGAAGTGATAAACAAAAACGAAACAGTTTGGCTAAGAATTGTCAATTGGAGGCATGGCACAAAAATTCTCAGAAAAGGCCCTTCTCGTTGGTCATTCGTTAAGCCACGTTGCTTATACACGATAATGCAGGACCACATATTGCCCAAGTCAATCAAGAAAAGATTATGGCCCTAAATATGAATATTCTGACCGATCCTCCTTGCTCTTTTCATCTTGCTCCATCTGATTATCATCTTTTCAGATCATTTTGCATCAATATTTAAAGGTTCAAAAGTTAATTAATTGTGAAGAAGTTAAAAATGATATTAAGTATGTTTTTTACTTCGATACCTGAATAGTTTTATGTCCGAGGCGTCAACAATTTCCCAAATGGTATTATACTGGTAATGAGGTGAATATTATCATGTACAAATATATCAATTAACGCCGAAGAAGTATTTGTTTCTTTTTCTTCAAATGCGACAGGACCTTCTTTCCAAACTAAAATATATTCTTTATATCTGATTTACTATTTCAATTAAAAATTTCGAAAAACATTTAACATTTATCCGTAGATCCTATTACCACCCCCACTATCACCACCGCCAACACTACATCATCAATACCACCACCAACACCACCACTATCATCGTCGTTCTCATCATCTCCAATTTCATCACCACCACTAGCACCTTCATCGTCATCATCCTCATCATCAGTACAATCAGCATGAACATCATCATTATTTAACGCTGTGAATTACTTTGGATAGAGGATGACTAAAGATTTATTAAACCTGATCAAGTGGACAAAAACTCTTAAAGATATTGATTAATTAAAGCCTAAATTAGTCATGGAATGACGTGATTAGTTCTAAAAGGAGCAATTATTCATTAATTCAATCTTTGGCAAACACAGTGCTCCCCTCAGAACACGTTCCTCTCTTATCAAAAGTTATTGTATCTACTGTTCCCTCGAGATTTTACTTTCTTACAAGTAAATATAGGTTTCCCTAATTATTGCTCTTTCAAATCTGAGTGGGGATTTTATTTGTTTTTGATTTTTCTTCGATGTTTTTTTATGCTTGAAGCTTCTTTTTTTATTTATTAATTTTTACCTGCAATTATTTCGACATACGTACCTGCTTACAGACATAAAAACATACATATATACAAATACATACATACATACGTGCATACCAGCATGCAGATAAACACACACACACACACACACACAAACACACACACACACACACACACACACACACACACACACACACACACACACACACACACACACATATATATATATATATATGTATATATAATAAGAAAAAAAGCAACAAGAATGGATCAATATTTCGGTACAATTGTTTCGTACGAAGACAGCTTTATTAAGGCTGCAAATATTGCAGTAAATATAAGTGACCCGTACTCATCAGCCGAAAAAACATCTGAGTTCTCCAAACATCTAAGGGGGTAATGTTACACTCCTGAAACATCAGGGATAGTTCTATAAAAATAAGATTTAGGTAACAAACGGACTTCTAAAAGTTCTTTTAGTGTTGCACAGTCATATAACGGGTTTTTAAAAAGTATTTTAAAAAACCTCTTGGTTTCCCAGAAAATGAAAATGTAAATCCATCCATATTGAAGTAAGTTAGATTTCTGGAGATATGGGGAGATGTATCATACTCACAGAAGATGCATTTATCCATAATTAGTCCATAATAAAGTGTGTTTCCTGATGTGTGATGATATACTGGTTACATTTCTGAGAATTTCTCCAAACTGCTATGTTAGAATTAAATTTGTTGCAGGAGACTTAGTGAAGCGTAGAGACAATCCCTCACATAGGGTATATTGGGGTAACTGAGAGGGGAGGGGGATGTAAATGTCCAACTACGCAGAATAGTTTATTTCAGTGGAGACGAACTGACTGATTCAGAATTTGCAAGAATCTAAGAGCTTTAAGGAGGAATGCTAATCTTGACCAAATACCGTCGTTAATTGCTATATAAAGAGGATATGGGAAGGTAAAGAAGGGTCAAAGGTTGTCACTATAGGAAAAAAACATTAACAGATTTCAGTGCAATACTAGAAAGGAGGTCATTTAATTTATTTCTTTGTGCAACACTAAAAGAACTTTTAGAAGTCCGTTTGTTACCTAAATCTTATTTTTATAGAACTATCCCTGATGTTTCAGGAGTGTAAAATCACCCCCTTAGATGTTTGGAGAACTCAGATGTTTTTTCGGCTGATGAGTACGGGTCACTTATATTTACTGCAATATTTGCAGCCTTAATAAAGCTGTCTTCGTACGAAACAATTGTACCGAAATATTGATCCATTCTTGTTGCTTTTTTCTTATTTATAATCACCCCGCATTATCTTATGGTTAACGCCATATAGATTTCTGGTGCATCTAAGTTAAGTACCGCATTCATGTGAATTCAACAGAACTCACTTGAATCTTAATTGCTTTTACTGTATATATGTATGTATATATATATGTATGTATAACTATATATGCATATGTATATAATATATTCATACAGGTATATGCATACATAGTACATTACATACATCCATGCATACGCGCGCATACATATATATATACATGCACGTCTGCACACACGATATTACTAGTACTACTACTCCCAGCACCACAAGGACATTGAAAACAATCAAAAATGCGATCATTCTGGGTATTCAGCAATTTTTCTTCATGTCTTTTTTTATGATTGCATCCTCAGCATTTAGTTACATATATACAGTACACAGACATACAGACACACACACATATACATACTTACATACATGTGTGGTATGTGTATATATATATATATATATTATATATATATATATATATATATATATATGTTGCTATGCATATGCATATAGTATTAGCATACGCATATATGCACATAAATATATCAAGTATTATATAGTTAGGTAGGCAGGCATGGTTGTATATAAATGAAAGAAAGAAAGAACATTCACATAAACAATCGAAATTCTTTAAAATATACATTATGGCTGCATCCACCTACTTACAGTTGTTTACAGATGTGTATGTGTGTGTGCTTATGTATGCATATATATATATAATATATATATAATATATACTTATGTAATATATATATATATACACACATATAATGTGTATATTACATATAATGTAATATATATTTATTTATTTACCTATATACATATGTGCGTGTGCATGTATATTTATATCATGTATTATTATATACGCGTGTATAATGTTGATACCTACATATACACAAAAACACACACACAAATGAAGACCCTGTTTCGTTCATTTTTACTACTACTACTACTACTCCCTTTTCTTCTACAGAACACTTGTACCTTGCAATGTCACCATAACTATATGAATCTAAAGTCGTAACTCTTCCAAGATATAAAACAATGAAATCCTAAGAAACGCGGTCTCAGCTAAAATGTCATTCTATGCAACATAATCTTCTTTACCATTATTTTCCTTGCCCTTGTTCTTCTTCTTCTTCTTCTTCTTCTTCTTCTTCTTCTTCTTCTTCTTCTTATTATTATTATTATTATTATTATTATTATTATTACAGACGTCGCACAGTATAAAATATTCAACACATCACTATGATGCTCTCCCACTACTTCTGCTCGTGATCAGAGATGCACATAACGTCAGCCATTAAGGGACATGCTCAACTGGTTATGGTCAAACAACTGACAGGCAAATCTGTGGTATTGAGCAGAATATTTGCTGTAGCCCATCTTTTATACCAAGACAAAACATGTACATGGTAACACTTCCAATGAGTTAAGATCAGAAGCCATGAGAACCAGTGTCTGGTATTGCATCAGGGCATTTATTATTATATTATTATTATTATTATTATTATTATTATTATTCGCTGGCAGAATTATGAGAGCGTTGGAAAAACTGTTTTATGTTACTTGTTCTAGTTCTTTACATTCCGAGTTCAAATTCCGTTAATGCCATCTTTACCTTTCATCCTTTCGGAGGTCTATAAAATAAAGTACATGCCATGTACTGGGGTCAATATCATTAAATTTTTCCCTCCCCTCAAAATTGCCGATATTGTGCCCAAATTAGAAAACATTATCATAATCATTATTAAAATTATTACATGATATTTTAAATTAGCTGCATCAATTAGTACAGAAGTTTGGTGAAAACATGTCTCCTCAACCCTCAAGAAGCCATCTTAGGATTCTTGCAGAATACAAGACTGCATTTTTCTGCCGCTCGACAAATGCGAGTTTGAATTCCAGCATTGTTCCGTTTTCCCTGTAGCAGTAGCAGTATGGCTGTTGTGCTAAGTGCACTTACATCCCTTTCTTTTATCGTATTTCGGTAGGCACGCTTCTGTAATAGCATTCAGTCACATTCCTATAGTTGTTTTGGGACCATCTTCTCTTAAACTTTGCATAACGACTAGCCCATCCAACTGTATAGTGAAACACTTGCCGGATAAGAGATTCTGCTTGGAGATCCGGCCTCATAAACACAGTTGAGGTACCATTTGTCGTATTGAGGTGTTACATATACCGATGCTTATCAAAACTATCAACTCTCGGTTGTTGCCAACCAAAGTTCCAGAGACTTTCATTCTTTACTATTTACAATACTCTTTTACTCTTACTTGATTCAGTCATGTGACTGCAGCCGTGCTGAAGCACCGCCTTTAGTCGAGCAAATCGGCCCGAGGACTTATTCTTTGTAAGCCTAGTACTTATCCTATCGGTCTCTTTTTCCGAACCGCTAAGTTACGGGGACGTAAACACACCAGCATCTGTTGTCAAGCGATATTGGGGGGGGACAAACACAGGCACACAAACATATACACACATACATACATACATATATATATATATTATATATATATATATATATATATATTATATATATATATATATATATATATATTACACCACAGGTTTCTTTCAGTTTCCGTCTACCAAATCCACTCACATGACTTTGGTCGGCCCGAGGCTATAGTAGAAGACACTTGCCCAAGGTGCCACGCAGTGGGACTGAACCCGGAACCATATACAATAAAGCTTTCATTCGGTTTCGTAGTAATCCACTAAAATGTCCCCTTTCTCAGTTGGGTCATTAATAACAAGGATGGCCTGTTATCACCATTGTTGCTGTTGTTGATGTTACTTAACCTTAGCTTAGTGCTGTGTAGCTGGCCCCTAATCAAAGGCGTTTCATTTTCAGATATCGGAAAGGATTACTTTTCCTTCATGTGTCTCTCCTAATTTTAAAGACGTCGATGTGTGATTGTGATGCTCACTTAGGCTCCTAATTCTAACAGATCGAAAGACTACATTGAGGATCCATCGATAAATGTTTTGCCTTTGTTGTTGCATAACCCAAGTCTGAGTTGATAGAATCTACATTTAGTTTGTTGCCATTCCGTTCGTTCTCTCAGACATAATTGAACAACTCCATTATTCATCCTCTTTCGAGTATTTGTTTCCTTCTGTTTATTATTACATCATGCAATGTAATCTTCTTATTTTTAAGACATACGGTGTGATTTCAAAGAACATTGCTACTATTTCTAGCAAGTTGTACGACCACGTAAAGAGTTCCGCGTTGATTCATCTTTTCTTTTGGGGATTCTTCTTGAAAACGTCAAACCATTTCCTTTATATATTTTTTTTTCCTTTTTTTTTTTTTGGCTTTTCTTTTCGGAACAGCATCCTTGTCTGTTTTATTTAATCAAATGTTGTGCCTTTCCAAGAAAACTTTGCATTCATCACATTTCGGCGATTCTAGAACGAATGAAAACCAATTCCATTATTCACAACGACAACGACGGCTACGAGATCTCCAAGTCAGATATTATCTGTTTGATGAATAGCTGCAGCGGGAAAAACAGAAGCTGATTTAATTCAAATCGGAAAAGTTCTGGCAGAGAACAATGGAAGATTTCAGGTGCCAGCGATATAGCGTATTGATTCCTCAATAAAAGGCGGCTCGGCGGAGCGACGGTGGGGAGTTCAAAGTGTCAGTGTCGATGTCAGATACAGAACAGTGCTTAACTAAAGGCTTTATACTATTTTAGTTAGAAACATCAAGGTTCTGAGTTCGAATTCATCTGTGGTCGATATTGTCTTTCAACTCACCCACTCGCTTTCTTGATATTAACCAATAAAGAAACCGCTATATTACTGCTTTTAAACCTTTTGGGGGATTCAACATCGTCTTTCAGTGAATAGTGTATTACAGAGGCCCTCTTCGCATGTTTTGCAAAACTAAAAAAATAAAACTCTATGTGGCTCAGAAGCTCACTTTGCTGCCACGTGGTTTCAGATTCAGTCCCACTGTCCAGCACCATCGGCATATAAACCTGGACTGACGAATATCTTGCGAATGAATCCGGTAAACGAAACTTGTCCTATATAGCTACATCAAACTCCATTCTTCACCAAGTGCCACATATTGAAGGAGACCCTCATTAATAACTGTAGCAAAACGGCAGTGCATCAGCATGGTCGCAGCTCTGAGCTGAAACTACAGAGAAAAAAACATAATTTCACTAGAAGCGATAAATAACCGGACTCAAACCGAGCTGTGTTTCTATTTTGAAATATTCATTCTTTGCATATTTTTTCGAATTACAAAATGAAACCTTAAGACAAAACACTAGTCCTTATGTTCTTTTATTCAAAACAACCTCTATAAACATAAGGATACGCATTTTTTTTTCAAGTTTCATTTCATATTTCAGGTGATGGCCGATAAGATACATATGCGTCTGTGTGTTTGTGTTTTTCATCTCCCCACCGCTTGAAAACTACTGTTTGTTTATTTATGTTTCCGTAACTTATAGAGTGTTCATGAAAAGAAATCCATGGAACAAGCACTCGACGTCAAAAACAAATCCATAATTACTGCGGTCGATTTGTTCAACTAAAACTCTTCAAGGTGGTGCTCCATTATGGCCGCAGTTCAATGACTGAAATAAATAAATGAGATAAAATAGATTTATCTTAAATAGATTTACTTGAAATAAATAAATACAATACGATAAAAGATAGGTGCTAATTTTGAGCTGTTGTTTATAGATATTTGCATAGAATGGCCCCTATGTTAAAACTTTTTATGAGCATTACTAAAGAAGAGGAATACTTAGATAACGAAATTTTATTGGACATTAGTTCATCATTAGATGTTTCTGCTCACTGAAAGCACATCTAACTCTGATATACTCATTTTCTAAGACCAAACAAAATCGGTGAGTTGGCTGAGTTGCGAGTGACGAAAATGTTGCCTTAGTGGTATTTGTTTTGGCTCTTCATTTCCCGAGTTCAAATCCCGATGAGATCAACTATGTCTTTCATCCTTTCCACTGTGATAAAGTACAATAAACTACCAAAAACCGTTAAATTCACTTCAACAATTAAACGTAATTTACCAAAATATTTTCGTCGCTTTGAGACCGCAACCTGTTCACTGACAAAATTCCGTTCTGTTACGTATTAAAGAAATAAATGCAGATCTGGATAATTTAATCTTAGAACTCGCTGAAATGACCAGATTATATAGTCGAAGATGCACAGATTATATAGTCAAGGATTATATAGTGTGCATCCTCGACTATATACATGTATACACACACACACACATATTATCTTTTATTTGCTTCAGTCACTAGCCAGCAGCCATTCTGGGGCACCACTTTGAAAGGGGTTTTTATTTTCTATGTATCACTTGCCAAGCCACTGAGGTTAAGTTAGGGGGACGTCAACAAACCAATACCAGTTGTCGAGCAGTGGAGTAAGGAAAACAAAAGCACACTCACACATGAACACCTATACTCTTGCACACACACACACACACGCACACACACATGCACACACACACACACACACATATATCCGTCGGGTTTCTACAGCGATTTTGCTTTTCATATTAACTCAGATAGCATTGGTCTATCCAGTGCTATAGAGGAACACAATTGGAAAAGGTGCCGCGAAACTAACAAAAAAGGGCGGAATGATTGTATCTGGATTGACGGGTGCATGATCTGTGCGATCTGCACGAACATATAGCTCGACTTAATCTACAATAGCGAAGATTTTACACACGATATTCACAAACCTCGGGACTAAAGAAACGAAACGAACTTAGAAGTAAAAAAAAACCCTAATTTAACGGAAAAAGCATATAGCAAAACCTTGACATATTTTTGTAATTGTAGAGATTTTGTGGTTTCCTTTTTGTCTACACGTTCTCCCACAATCAAAGTTAGTCATCAACGGAATAATGACGATAATTACCCATTCAGCATTACAGTGAACCACGAAGAATTTAATAATAATAATAATAATAATAATAATAATAATAATAATAATGGAGCTTTAAATATAAAAAAATTTAGTTCGAAATGGATTTTCAATAATTTCGATCTATATTTTAGATGGTTAACACAATATATTTATGTCTATGTGTATCTGAGTGTTGGTGTAGATACCTAGATATAGTTACCTGCCTTGCCATGTATGTATGTGTGTATGTATGTATGCATGTATGTATGTATAAAGGACTGTGTCAAGTCCTCATTAAAGGCCTGTGATATGCGGACACTGACTGGGAGGAGAATGCCTGTCATCGCCACAGATGGAGGAAGCAGGTTAAGGAGGGGATCAACACTTTTGAGAGAGCACGTATCCAGCATGAAGAACTTAAGCGAGCTGCGCGAAAGCACGCGGCTCGTATAGTGAATGGGGAAAACTTGGTCTGCAATGTGTGCAGTGGTGTATGCTTGTCAAGAGCAGGGCTCATTAGCCACCAACGGAGCCGCAAATGCAAAATATAAGTTAGTCCTAGGGCACACAATGTTCCTGAACGTCGGCAATGGTCTTCCTCGGTCACGAGTGGACGGCCATCATCATGTATGTATGTATGTATGTATGAATATTCACAGTAAATCATCAGTTAACGAAATTACTGTTTCATATTTTCTTAGGCTTAGCTCGTAGAAACTTCATCATACTTCTCTCTCTCTATCTCTCTCTATCTCTCTATCTATCTATCTATCTATCTATCTATCTATCTATCTATCTATCTATCTATCTATCTATCTATCTATCTATCTATCTATCATCTATCTATCTATCGGTCTGTCTGTCTGTCCAGTGCTGTGCAGTAAACGAGTGCATGTGAATTAAATCGTATAAAATATGGCTGCACTATTAATGCAGCCTGGGTTACCCCTTTCCTTTTTTATGTGAGTTTTGTTAGTCTGGCCGAATTTATTTATTTATTCATCATCATTATTATTATCGTTAGTAGTTGTGGTGATTATAGTAGTGGTAGTGGTAGTAGTAGTAGTAGTAGTAGTAGTAGTAGTAGTAGTTGCAGCAGCAGCACGCTCTGTCTCGTGTTTTGTAATATAACATCCGCACTAGTTTCTTCTTCTTTATTTATTCATTTGGGCGGCGAGCTTGCTGAGTCGTTAGAGCATCTGTAAAAATGAATTGCAATATTTGCTTCAGCTCTTTACGTTCTGAGTTCAACTCACGCCAACGTCAGTTTGCTTTTCATTCTTCCAGAGACAATAAAGTAACAGTGATGTACCTAGATCGTTGAGGTCGACTTTCTTTTACCCTTCAAAATTGCTGGCCTCAAGGCTGCAAGATGAGAGAATCGTTAGCACACCTGGAAAAATGAGAGAATCGTTAGCACACCTGGAAAAATGCTTAGCGGCATTTCCTCCATCATTACGTTCTCAGTTCATATTCCACCCAGGTCGATTTTGCCTTTCAGCCTTTTGGGTTCGATAAAATAAGTACAAATTCAGCCCATCCCCCCAAATCTCAGGTCTTCTGCCTTTTGTAGAAATAATAATAATAATAATAATAATAATAATAATTATTATTATTATTATCATTATCATTATTATTATTGTTGTTGTTGTTGTTATCATCATCATCATCATTATTATCACCATCATCAGCATTATTATTATTATTATTACTATTATTATTATTATTATTGAGTGAGAGAGCAGTGCATGCCACTAAAGTAACACTGGGGCACAAATATACGAAGCCCAGTATAAGGGTTGTTTAAGAATGTTGAACGAAGCACCCATGTTTCCAGAGGTGAATTATTCAAACCCCAAAGAATCCCTCTCAACACATGGCTATGATGCTCTCTCCATATTTCTGCTCGTGGTCAGAGATGCACATATCGTCAGCCATCGAGGGACATGCTCAACTAGTTAAGATCAAACAACTAACAAGTAAATCTGTGGCATTGAGCAGAATATTTGATGTAGCTCTTCTTTTATACCATACAAAACATGTACATGAATACACTTCCAATCAGTTAATATAAGAAGCCATGAGAGTTAGTGCCTGGTACTGCATCTGGGTAATTATTATTGAGTAACAGAGTACTGCATGCCATCAAAGTGACATTGAGGAATAAATATACGAGGCCCAATATACACATCATGACTACCCATCTGATAAGGGTATATCAGGCACATGCATCACAACCATATATGCATGACATGGTGATCTCATATCAAGATAAACAGCGCAAGGCCTTGTAGGTGGTGACCCAGTTAGAATTTACTTCAGGCTGAGTAGCCCAACCTGCTCGAAAGGTTCCTGAATAAGGGTTGTTTAAGGATGTTGAACTAAACACCCATGTTTCCAGAGGTGAATTATTCAGACCCTAAAGGCTATGATGCTCCCCTATCCATGGTTATGATGCTCCTCTACTACATATGCACATATCGGTAGCCAAGAGATATGCTCGACTGGTTAAGGTCAAACACCTGGCAAGCAAATCTGTGGTATTGAGCAGAATATTTGCTGTAGCCCATCTTTTATACCAAGGCAAAACGATGTACATGATAACATTTCCAAGATTTTTACTCACTGTTCCCAGAGCTCCGACAATTATTGGCACTAGTTTCCACCTTTTTCAGCGACCACAACTGCTTAACCTCCCAAGCTAACCTGTTATATCTATCGGCTTTTCTTTCTTCCTTATCGCATGCCTTGTTGTCAGCTGGGCATGTTATATCTATGATCCAGCATCGTTTGCTTTCTTTCTCAATTAATACTACGTCTTGTTTCCTATTCTCTATGTCATGGTCGCACTGAATCATAAAATCCCATAGGTTCTCTGCATTATCATTTTCAATGATGCCTTCGGATTCATGTTCGTACAACTTTTTTGTTCAGTTAAGTCCGAATTTGTTGCAAAGTGTCCAATGGACAATTCTTGTTATATTGTCATAACGTCACTTATATTCTTTTTGGGCTAGTGGTGTACATCGACTGCTAATATGCCATATGGTTTAACCATTTTGTCCACAAATTCTGCACTTATCACTTTCTGGTGTGTTGTCTATTCTGTATTTGAAGTAATTCGTTCTTAATGCTTGCTCTTGCGCAGCACAGATAAGAGCCTCCGTATTGGTTATTATTATTATTATTATTATTATTATTATTAGATATATCTTTATTTCTATTATTACTGCTATTATATACAACGACTACACACAGTGAATTTCGACAATGCACTCTTGTAGCATCATATTCGTGTCTTTAGAGCAGAGTTTTTTTCCACAAAAGAATACAGTCACGACTTCTTAGCAAGCCATTCCACTGTTTTTCGCCATTTTTCAAAGCTTTCTACATCAAAAATTATATTTTCGTTTGTCATTTTTGCATTATGTTCTTTACATTTTACAAATATTTTTTTTCTTACTTTAATTAGTAAAATGATATTTGAAGACGAAAACTAAATATTTTTAGTCTTCCATCATTTTGTGATTTTGTCAAATGTCTTGAATGTTTTACTGCTTTGTGTTTCTGTGCGTGTGTTGTACATGCATGTACACACACACACGCACACACACACACACGCACACACACGCACACACATGAATCCATGATTTTAAGCATATATGTGTATGTATGTGTGTATATATATATGTATATATACATTCATACATATATATATACACATATGCTTGTATGTGTGTGTGTATGTGAGTGTATTCATATATCTGCAAAGATGCATATATATATAGTGTTATATATATATATATATATCACATATGTAAAAATGTATTTATACATACGTATACATATTTAGATGCGTATACATATATGCATACATATGTGTACATAACAAAATATTTTCATGTATGTGTGCATATATATATATAATGATATGTATATGGATGCGTATTTATTGTACATATATATTTACAAATAAATCTATATCAACATATCTATAATTTACAACTATATACATACGTTAAAAAACATATATACACATATACATTATAAAACGTTATACTTATATATCTGTGTGTGTAAGAATGCTTATGCATGCATATGTGTACATTAACATACACGTACGTACGTCTATGTATGTATGTATGTATGTATGTATGTATGTATGTATGTATGTATGTATGTATGTATGTAGGTATGTATGTATGTATGTGTGTGTGTATGTATCTGCGTATGTCTATGCTCACATTTCGAAATTGGAAAAATTAATGGAACCTCAATATTTTAGAATTTAAGGCATCCAAGATAGCTTTTCACATAATATAGAATATTTTTAACAATGGCAAATTTTGCTGTAAGTATGAAATATATACAATATCTTATTATTTAAGGCGGCGAGCTGGCAGAATCGTTAGCACACCGGGCAGAATGCTCAGCGGTATTTCGTCTGCCGCTACGTTCTGAGTTCATACTCCGCTAAGGTCTACTTTTATTCGTCATTTGCATAGCATTCTAACTCCACTTTAACACGTCTGGTAAAAACGTGTGACCCACTGGTAAGTGTGTCGTATTTCCGACCGCTATGAATCTTGGCTACAGTTCCCGGACAGGGTGGGACGCTGTGTTCGCAGGTAACATACTTCATTTAACGCTGCTCCAGTTCCATCAGCTGTA
The DNA here is from genome assembly GCF_006345805.1 of Octopus sinensis. Lineage (NCBI taxonomy): Eukaryota > Metazoa > Mollusca > Cephalopoda > Octopoda > Octopodidae > Octopus > Octopus sinensis. The sequence goes on from NW_021835660.1 coordinate 21,714, forward strand.
AATAAGTAAATGGTGGACTTTGTATTGTTGGAAAACATATATAGTCTCCTTGGAATCTTACTTCAGATTCATGGAACTCACTCCTATAACTTCATAAGGATATTTACACTCTCTAAGATATTTGGAAAACCTATATGTGATTTAGCTGATGAATACTTGACATTATATTTGCTGTAATATTTGCAGCTTGAAATAAAATGTTAATAGTATGAAACAATTGTACTAATCTACTGATCCATTCTTGTTGCTTTTTTCTTGGTTATAATCACCCCACATAATTTTATGGTTAATACCATAAAGAATTCTGGTGCATATAATATATATATATATATATTATATAATACAAACATGCCATAAAACGTCGTTTTATGTTCATTCTAACTTGTAAAGGCTTATATTTTTTTATTAATTGACATTTTTATGTTTCAAGTTATATATGTGACTGTTTAATTATGCCATGTACAAAAGAAGCCTTGGCACTCTCTGAATTTCAGAAAGGCTGCATTGTGAGTCATTCTGAAGGTGACATAAAATCGCAGAAAACCTTGGGATCCCGATTTCTACAGTTAATAGAGTGATTGTGAAATTCACCAGAGTGGGGAAAGAGTCCACATCACCGCGTCCAGATAAACCAGGGCCCGCTGACAGGACCCTTCTCTTTAAGAGAAGTGTAGAGGATAATCCTCATTGCAAGGCCTCTGACAGAGCAGAACAAATTGATGTCAGTCTCAGAACAGCTGTTCGGTATCTCCATAAACTTGATTACTATGGGAGAGCAGCAAGAAGAAAGCCACTTCTTCGACCAGCCAACATCAAGCGGAGAAAGGATTTGGCCAGTGAGATGGTGGAGAGTCCACAAGCATTTTGGAACACTGTCATATTCTCTGACGATTCCAGGTTTGCTGCTTTTCCTGAGAGTAGTCGAGCGTGGGTCTGGATACTGAGATCAAAATTTGATGCGAAAAGATTGCAGCCAACAATCCGTGATGGCCTGGGAAGCAATTTGGAGAGATGGTTGATCAGAGCTGGTGGAGTGTGATGGAAACATAAACTCAGACACATATGAGTCCATATTGCAGAAAGGACTCCTTTCAAACTTCTCCACTGGTGAAATGATTAATGAAAATTCTTTAAATATTGAAGAGGGAGCTTTTTGTCACACGGCTAGAACAACCCTAGATTTGTTGTATGAAAATAGCATTAAAAATCTTCCTTGGCCAAGCCAGTCACCAGATATGAACCCTATTAAGCTCCTCTGAGACATAACGGACAGGAGACTTCATAAAAGGAACAAGAAAGCACCTTCAAAGCCAAATCTTTTGAGATTACTGCATGAAACTTGGCAAGAAATTCCGCAAGAGAACATTCGTCATCTGTCAATAACATGCCAATAAGATCCTTGCATTGAAAAATACAAAGGGCATGTCTACTAAATAATAAATATTCACATTATAATTTGATTGTATAATTTCAGATTTAAATAAATGTTAATGATTATAAGGGTGTCTATTTACTCCTGTTATGTGTGTGTGTCAATGTTTAAATGCATATATCTGTTTATGTATGTGTATATATATGTAAATATATATATATATATATATATATATATATATCATTAAAATTGAAATGAGGGTGAAAAATTGAATATTAATTTGATAACATCAATATAACACCAGTGGTCTAGCATATTAAAAAAACTGAGGTCAGTAAATAGTATTACATACATATAAGAGGGAATTACCACTAGTGGAAACCCTATGCTAGAAGAAGATCCGCTATGGTCTTACACTAATTCTTAGTGGTAAGACCATAGCGGATCTTCTTCTAGCATAAGGCTTCCACATAGTGGTAAATTCCCTCTTATATATATATATATATATATATATATATATAATCTGTGAAGTGTGTGTGTGTGTCATCATACATGTAGCATGTGTAGTTTTTTCGACAATATCAACAGCCTATATTTTGGAACAAGGAATAATTTATAGTTTACTGTCTGCTAGTCCTCAATAACAACTGTCTTCATAAGATTTATGTCATGATACGACTCATCATTATATCCATGTCATGTCCTAAGTTTTATCATAAGAGTCATCATTAAATCTATGCCATGCCATAAGGCTTGTCATAAGATCAATATTATATCATAAAGTTCATCATAAAATCAATGATTTGTCATAAGATTCATCATAAAATTCATGCCAAGTCATGAGATTCATCAAAAGATTTATAGCGTCATAAAATTCCTCTTGAGATTCATCATAAGATTCATGCCGCGTCATAAGTTTTATCATAAAATTTATGTCATGACAAGTAATAGGATTGGGCTGAACTTAAAATAAAATAAGATATTCTTGTTTGTCCTTCGCTGTTTATAAAGAAATCAACAATATCATTTGATATTGAAACCCAAACAGGAAAGGAATGATTATAAGAACCAAAAATAAAACCGGTCAAAATAGATTGTTTTCGCCACAGAAGGCTATCAAACTTTGTACTGACAGCTTTTCGTTAGTAGCTGACAACCTCAAGAATAAAAATCTTCTGCCGAAAATGAAAGCTTTTCCATTCACTTTTAGGCGTCGCAAGACTTTTTTTTAATTTTAATTTTTGACTAATAATATAATTCTGACAGATGTTTACGTAGATTATGATTAATATCAATATTTAATAAGCTTCTTATATCCAATAAACAGAGTGGAAAGTGGGTCGAACCTCATACTTGAGCAAAATGTTTACCAGTTCAATATTGATCAGTGGTTAATATTTGATGCCTTGCGAGTGATTTACAAATCTCTTTGGTGACATGGTTTCTGTCTTCTTATCATTTGTTCTTATCATTCTCAGTCTAAGCGTGTGTCCCAATGGTTAGGACGTACCACCACGATGGTAATGTCGTGGATTCAACTCTTGGTCCAGACACACATGTAATAACTGGAGGTTAGAGAGCTTCACTACCAGGAATTGATCCCACGACCTTACGATCATGAGCCAAACACCTCTAAATTCTAGGCTCCGTAAGACTATACATACATGTGTGTGTGTGTGTGTGTGTGTGTGTGTGTGTGTGTGTGAATATATATGTGCACTCATTCGTGGTACCTTACAAAGCATCTAAACAAAATTTGTACATTCATCTCTTAACATTCGCATTAACCTTCAAGTACAGATATGGCTGTGAGGTTAAGGAATTCGTTTTGAAAACGCGTATTCAGTACCACTTTCGGGTTCAGTCCCGCTGCGCAGTACCTTAGTCAAGAATTTTCTACCGTACACCAAGAGCA
>NW_021835661.1:0-25901 GCF_006345805.1 Octopus sinensis
AACCCAATTCTGATGAATAAAGATAGCATGCTCATTAAAAAAATACACAACCGCAACAAATATCCAATAATAACACATTAGAAAGAGAAAAATACAATTTTTCACGAGAAACGACCAGACACAACAGATATTATTCGAAAAATTTAAGTAACAGTCCCTCAACCAGGACTCGAAACACCAACTCTAAATTATTATACAATAACACCACATATTTCTCAAACACCAGTTACTAATGTCATCTCAGACATGACCAATGAAATTTTCCCTCCGTTCGGAACCGGACCCTCAGAAAAAAATATGCGCGGAGTAAAGTAGATATAAGAGGAATCCGGGTGAGCCGGAAATTAAATATCATTATGATGTATATTATATACAGTTATTGTACAGTTAAATATATATATATATATATATATATATATATATATATACGAGGGGCGTTCAATAAGTAATGCCCCTGACCCACTTCCCATAGCAGTAGAGCAACGAAACTTGGCACAGTTATTAGTCTGTTTCTACATAGGAACCACCCAGAGTTACGCATTTCTCCATTGTTTGATGCAGCTCTGGAGACCGTTTTTGTAGAAGACCCCAGCTTGGTCCTCCAACCTCAAGGGACTTCAGAAATCAAGGCTGGATATCATCTGGGAAACGCTTTCCTTTCAAAACAACTTCATGATGGGGAGGGAAGAGGTGAAAATCAGAGGGTGCAAGGTCAGAAAAGTAGTGGGATGGGGGAGGAGTTCATAGCCATACGCCTGTGCTTCTGATCTGGCGACAAGCGAGTTGTGGACCGGAGCGTTGTCCTGCAGGAGGAGGATGCCTTTGCTGATCTTGCCCCGCCTCTTGATTTTGATAACTTCTCTTAATTTCCTCAAAAGTGAAGCATAATAGGCTCCTGCAATTGTGGTACCCTTTGCCAGGAAATCTGTCATCACTACTTCGTCCTGGTCCCAGAAGACTGTGAGCATGACCTTGCCAGCGGAGGGCTGCACCCTTGCCTTCGTTGGAGGGGGTGAGTCACGGTGCTTCCACTGCATTGACTGGGCTTTGGTCTCTGGATCATCGTGATGGACCCAGGGTTTCATCCTGTGTAATCAGTCTTTTGAAAAATTTTGACTCATCTTCTTGGCACATCTCCAAATTCACCCTCGAGCACTCGACGCGTTCTTGCTTCTGGAAAGGTGTGAGCAACCTGGGAATCCATCTGGCAGACACCTTTTGCATATGCAAATGGTCATGAATGATAGTTTCCACAGACCCGGTACTAATCTTGACCTCATGGGCTATTTGGCGAATAATTATGCGTCGATCTTCCAAAATGGCAGCCTCAACTTGACGGACAGATGCCTCATCAATGGCAGAAGGGGCAACCAGATCTAGGAGCTGTTTCCACAGAGTTCCGACCATGTTTGAATTCACGATGCCAGCGTTTTACAAGGTCATATGATGGGGCATCATCACCATAAGTTACTTTCATTTCATCAAAAGTCTCCCGTGGTGTGCGTCCTTTCAAATACAAAAACCGGATCACTGCTCGACACTCAACAGGCTCCATTTCACACTTGACTCGGTTCAAACACCTATAAATCAGAAACCACAATTAATTCAGAGCTGTAATTTGCCACTTACTCTATAGAGATATAAATGATTGCACATGCAAAATTTCAGCTAGATCAAACAACTGCAAGTGGGTCAGAGGCATTACCTATTGAACGTCCCTCGTATATTACCACTTTTACCCCTCCGCAAAAAATCTCAAATTTTATTTAATTTGATTTGCGGGAAGGACCGTTTCACAGAAGTCGTGTCTCGCCTTTACCTTCGAAACACGGAGTAGACGAAACGGAGGTGGCTGAAGAAGGGGAATTTTCCTTGTGTTGTATGTCTTGTACCCTGTTTTGTCGTTGTTTAAAAAAATGTCCGTTTCCATGGTTCTGTTTTTATGTTTTCGTTTCTCATTGTGTTCGACGTTTTTTGGTGCCCTGTACTTATATATGCATGTATATATACATATAGATGAAGGTACGTACATATATGTATGTACATATGCATATGTTTCATTTATTATTTTGTTATTATATGATGAAACACCACGCATCCTCTTCCAAGTAAGTTTTATCTTAATAATTATGATGCGCACTCTTAACCTTACTGTCTCTATTTTTCTAACCTTACTGACCCCTCTCGCTCATTCTTCATTCTTTCTGGTTTTCTCTACCATTCTCTCCCTTTCACCGTTCCCTTTCTCTTATTCCTCCTCCTCCTCCCTCTCGTCGCTGACATGTGACCAGAGTCTTTCTGTCTTTCTGACCACAGCCTTCAACAAGTATAGATGGCATCCTATCCCTTTCTTATACCGTTGTTCTCACGCGTTTAAAATAATTTTTCTTTCGTTCGGCTTAACAGCCCTTATATGTATATATATATATATATATATTAATAGTTATCGCCAAGCTAATATGGTAGTCCATAAATATAAGACTAAAGCTGTCGTTGATTAGCTCCAAGAGGCCATCGCCTCCAGCTAGCTATATGACACACGAACCTGTGTCCATTATAACCTTCGAACAGGGGAGGTCAGCCGCTTCCCCTTGCTGGTCAGACATCTGCAGATATGTTTCTGGGTATTTGCCCTTTATCAATGCAGAATAGCCAGACCTAGCAGGCGTCGCTACTAACCGTCTGTTCGAAGGATTATTTACCTAATTTCAGTGGAATACATCCACTGGTTTTCAAAAATAGAAATATTAAAATTTCTAAGTCTCTCTAAGGGAGACTACGGCAGCGGTACTGGATATTAATAGTTATCGCCAAGCTAATATAGCAGTCCATAAATATAAGACTAAAGCTGCCGTTGATTAGCTCCAAGAGGCCATCGCCTCCTTAGAAATTTTAATATTTCTATTTTTGAAAACCAGTGGATGAATTCCATTGAAATTAGATAAATAATCCTTCGAACAGACGGTTAGTAGCGACGCCTGCTGGGTCTGGCTACTCTGCATTGATAAAGGGCAAATACCCTGAAACATGTCTGCAGATGTCTGACCAGCAAGGGGAAGCGGCTGACCTCCCCTGTTCGAAGGTTATAATGGACACAGGTTCGTGTGTCATATAGCTAGCTGGAGGCGATGGCCTCTTGGAGCTAATCAACGGCAGCTTTAGTCTTATATTTATGGACTGCCATATTAGCTTGGCGATAACTATTAATATCCAGTATCGCTGCCGTAGTCTCCCTTAGAGAGACTTAGAAATTTTAATATTTATATATATATATATATATTATTTACTTATTTATTAGGGAATAAAAATCCCGGCATTACAGGGGTTCAAATTATTCTCAATGAGGAAATATACATGTTATTTAGAGATAGTAGTCCCCTTCATCCCACCATATAAAAGAATTTTAATTTAATACTTACTACTCATTTCTCTGCTATACGTGTTTCTTGAGGTTCTTTTACGGTTCCTTAAGCACGCAGTGTTTTACAGGAACCTTTCTTAAAATGTAACCCCAATTATCAGGCCTCTAAATAACATTATCATAGTTCGATACCAAATACTATATTTTAATTTTAACAGATAAGTATGTGTAAACAGGTTCACTGGACCTTACTGTGCAAGCCATAATTCAAATCAAATAAAATTAATAAAAATGAAAATATTAAAAAAAATGTTTAATTTACAAAACTAAATTCTCACGTAACTTATGAATGTAAACATTCATATAAAATTAATAATATGTAGGGATAAAAATAAAATATATACTTGTGATGATATAATAATGAAAGCAATGCCAAATTCATCAAGCACAAATCACACACACGCACACACACACATACATACACACACAAACGCTCACAAACACACACATATTTACATATATATGTATGTATGTATACATAGGTATAAGTTAGAGGTGTTTAAAACCTCTAAGAGATAGTTAAATCCAAAGGCGCTCCTAGTGATTACCTGCGTAGGTATAGTCCTTGGTAAAAGGTATACGGTGATAGGTAATTCGGCGGGTAAAACGTAGTTTAAATTATATGCAAGAAGAAAATGGAGCCCCATTTTCAGCAAGAGCTAGAGTTAACCCCCTTCCTTTACACCGCTGTTGAAAAGTTTAGCCAGAATAAACACGTGGAAAATATGCGCTTACTTAAACTTGGACTACAGATCAAAATAACCTCCATCTTACATCCACTTGACACACACCTATGATATCATGGCGTTTGAATGTTAATATTAAGTTAAAGCTGTCTTGAAACAGCTCTTGAGATAAAACTTTACATGAGTCTTATTTTCTGCTTTGTTTTATTTTGTCTCTCCTCCTAAAACTAGAAACCCTTAAGTCTTATTCTAGCATAATTACACCACCAATGGAGACAATGGTGCAATATCAATATCAATATATGTAATAACAGAAACATCAAAATCATCATAACCGTTGAACCTTTTCACAAGTTCAACAATACAAGAATGAAGAATAACTCAGAATAAGAAGAATCCAGAATATATAAACCATTCACAGACAACAAGTATATCAATCACATATTCCCATCATCAGCTGCCGAACAGATACCATTATGGTTTCAACAGCTGGGTAGCACCATTCAGTCAAGTGATGTCAGCAGCTTAAGAATTCATAGAGAGGTAGCAAGAGCGAAACATTAGTGTAATTTACACCAGCAATATATTACAAATACTAACATCGAATATAAACAAAATCGTATTAAACCTTAAAAGTGATATATTATATCAATGAATATATATTTGATATATGTATATATAATATATATATATGTACGTATTATGTATGTATGTATCTATGTTTGTATATATGTATGTATGTAAGTATGCATACATACATACATACATACTATATATATTTACATATATATAGATATACATATATACATATATATTATATACATATATATTTACATAATATATATATACATATATACATATATATATATATACAATATATATATAACATACATATATACATATATATATATATATACTATATATATATATATATAATATATATATATATATATATATATATATATATATATATATATATATATATAACTTGGAAAAAGATGCGTGGCTTTCGATCATATAATAATATAAATAATATATAAATATATGCATATATACATACACATATGTACATACCTACATATATATGATAGTACAATGCATATATGGGTACAGGACATAAAAAAACGTTGAACACAATGAGAAACGAAACATAAAAACAAAAACATAGAAACGAACTATTTTTCGAACAACGAAAAAAATCAAACAGAGAAACGAGACATACAACATAAAGAATATTCCCTTTCTTAAGTTTTCCCTATTTCATCTACTCCGCGTTCCGATGGCAAAGACAAGACGCGACTTTTTTCTGAAAGTTATGAGGAAATAAAGTTGGCGATAAGGGCACAATTGAGTAGGTATGCTGTAGTAGTCGACATGGCGAGATTTCAGTAGTAAATGGCTTTTAAGTTTTAATATTAGCTTACTTATGACATTATCGAATGTCAAACTTTGTGTTACTCATGTAAAATGTCTGTTGATAATAACACTTTTGCTTTTGATATCTGGAATAAAGACAGACCAGTCACAAAGCATGCGAAAAGTGCTTGTCGCGTAATACTTTTTGCCTACTTTATCATGATAAATGGTTAAACAATTGAACGAGAAGTACAAAATGATGTTACGTCAACTAGGGCGAACAAGCAGCAAATAGAGCGGAAACAAGAGTGCTTGAAAATTATTATCTAAACTCTGTTGTTCACTCCCCTACAAAACAGCTCAACGAGGTCATATAGCTGACCGCAATGATTTAGGTGAAGTTTTCGATATTAACTGTGCTAACTTTCTAGATATTCCATCACTAAGAGAAAAAAAAATCAGAAAAATCAGGTAAATGCCCAAATGCAGTGGCTTGCACATGTTTAAAACGAAATTTTTGATATCACGACCGAGGTTCGTTCAGACAGTTTCCTAGTTTGCTGTAGCCATTTTCATTTTTTCTTTACTTTTCTCTTTCTTGTTTTTTTTTTTTTTGCTGTTATAACATCCACAGTCTTTCTCTGGGGGTATTTGCTGAAGCTGTCTGTTTGACAGTATCATTTTTCGCTCAACCAATCCAATTAAGAAGTCAACATCGCATATGATATTCAGGCGAGCTGGCAGAAACGTTAGCACGCCGGGCAAAATGCTTAGCGGTATTTCGTCTGTCTTTACGTTCTGAGTTCAAATTCCAGGTGCAGTTAATATGCGGTGTTTATAGAGGTTTGGCAGCAAGAATAAAAGAATGTCTTCTGCTTGCCATTTATATACATTGATATAGGTACTTTCTGAATCCAAGACACAACTAAAAAATACTGAATCATGTCGCAATACCCTAGGAACTATTCAGAGCTTCTACAACTTTCTCCAGGTCAGTTCCAAACGACATACTCCCCCCCATCTCTCTCTCTTTCCTTCTTTCTCTCTCTCTCTCTCTCTCTCATCTCTCTCTCTCTCTCTCTCTCTCTTCTCTGACTCTCTGAAAGCATCACTTGTGACAGAGAACAAATCTCATAGACACTAAAATTTCAAAGTGTAACGGGATGGTCTTGTATGCATGTGTGTGTGTGTGTTTGTGTGGATAGGTCGATACATAGACAGATAATAAGTAGACTGACAGATATGAAGACGCCATGATAAAGCAAACCTCAAACTTCAAAGTATTTCTACGGCCATTGTTCCATCAAAACCTTTAAACGGGTCACCCAATTTTCTTCCCAGGTTCATCGTTTCTCTGTTGAAGTTACTGTTAGTCATAAGTCCTTTTATTCCAGTAGCTTTTTTCCTCAAACTGCTGCTCTCTAGAACTCATAACCATCGTATTTTTTTTTTTTTTACTTCTGGTCTGATATTCAGTCCTCTAAGTTTCCTATTAATCGACATCTTTTGAATTTGTAGACTCACTCTTTTTTTTTTTTCCTTCTCGTTCCTTACACCATTGTGACTTCATGCCTGTTTAGAACATATTCGTTCCAAGAAAGAGAAACAGATATAGGAAGCAGTGGCGAGCTGGCAGAACCGTTAGCACGCCGGGCGAAATGCGTAGCCGTATTTCGTCTGCCGTTACGTTCTGAGTTCAAATTCCGCCGAGGTCGACTTTGCCTTTCATCCTTTCGGGATCGATAAATTAAGTATCAGTTACGCACTGGGGTCGACTTAATCCGTTTGTCTGTTCTTGTTTGTCCCCTCTATGTTTAGCCCCTTGTGGGTAATAAAGAAACAGATATCGGAAGCAGTGCTTTATTGAATACTATATACGACTTTGGCATTTGAATTGCTGAATTGGATTGGTTGAGCTAAAATGATAGTCAAACACACACAATCACAGAAGATGCTTCCAGAGAAAGACTGTAGATATTATAACTATAAAGACAGTCATAGCAACCAAAAAAAAAAATCTTTTATCTTTTACTTGTTTCAGTCATTGGACTGCGGCCATGCTGGGGCACCGCCTTGAAGGGTTTAGTCGAACAAATCCACTCCAGTACTCGTTTTTTCTCTAAGCCTCGTATTTATTCTATAGGTTACTTTTTACCGAACCGCTCAGTTACGGAAACGTAAACGAACCAACATTAGTTGTTAAGCGGTGATGGACATGCGCGCGCACGCACGCACACACGCACACATACACAAACACACACACACACATATGTATGCTTATATATGTCACATCGCTCTTGGGCGCTACTGGTAACTAGTAACCCAATACAACCTGTTGCATGATTGGATTGTCGGCGACTAAACTGGATCTCATCAAGCTTGCTTGTTGAGGAGGGTAATTGTTAGACACCCTGCAGGACGAAAAATAAGACCTGTCAATAGGCGGAAGAGCTCATGTGCAGTCAACGGCCATCCAACAATGTGTGTATGTATGCGTGGGGACGTGGAAATACCTGGGTTGGTGTCCAGGTGCACATCTGGCCCACAGGGATTGGGAAGCCCCTCTATTGTTATCACACCATCTCCCTAGGAGAAGGAAACTCTGAGAGAAAACCTGCGACACTGACAATATTCGATGATGTAGACAAGTTCTTCTTTTTGAGTTTATGTTGTCCATATTCAGAGAGTGGGACTGGATTTGTGCAAATCCTTTCCCCACTACATAAATCATCACGCACAGGCATCGCTTGAAAAAACTAAGATCTATCACAAAAACGGTTGGATGTAGCCTTCGTATGTATGGGTCTTTCGATCAAACACGAGTTTGCAGCCATCATATATATATATATATATATATATATATATATATATATATATATATATATATATATATATATATATATATATATATATATATATATATATATAATATATATATATATATATATATATATATATATATATATATGGGTGTGTCAGTTTTAATAACTTTCTAAAGATCTAATTTCGTAGTGAAATCATAGTGCCCTATTTACTCCTAGACTTAAGATATACATACCAAAATGGATTAAAATAACTCTAACCTGCATCAATTTCATCCTAAATTTCCAATATAGTGTTGTTTTGAAACAATAACTGAAAATTCATAAGAAAAACAGATTAGACTCAAAATATTACTCATATTATCTTTTAATTGGTTAAATGCATTTTTACTCTTTTCAGATATTCACAAGATGTTAACGATCAAGACTAGATGCCAGATGTCATTGCACTTGGGATTGTTAATAGGTACAGGGAAAGAGCTTCCTGTATCAGAGCTTCCAACAGTGAGAGACATTTTAAATACTTGGGTTACTACTTTGGGAACAAAATTCCAAGGACAGAAGGAACTGTACAGATAAGGAATTCATACATGATATAATATCCCATCTTCTGGGTGAAGTCATGCAAAGAGTAGAACAGCATGAACATGATGTTTACCAGTTGTTTGATAGTTCTTCTGAAGAAAATGAAGCAATGTCAGATGAAAATTCTAAAGAATCTTCTGAAGCCATACCAAAGAGAGGAAAATACAAGAGACATTTCGACTATTGCATTAGCTAATATTCATCACCATACTGGACTCCGTGAGGCTGCTGAAATTGCAACCGCGGCTTGGATAGATGCAGGCCTCATCAGTCAAGAGGATTCATCCTTGGTTATAGATCATAAAAAACCTAGAAGAGCGAAAGAAAAAGTAATGAGGGAGATATCTGATCAGCAAGAAAAATAATTAAAAGGAGGGCTCTCCTGTCGTTTGTTTGATCGAAGAATAGATGAAACCAAAGTTATGGTTGAAGTAGATGGAATTTCCAGAAAATTTCCAGGTCTAAGCAAAGAGCACTACACTGTCTGCTCTGAGCCTGATGGTCAGTTTTTGTTTCATTTTACACCTGATGTCGAAGTGGAAGGGGAAAAACATGCAGAGGTAGGTAATTGCTGATAATATTTCATGCTGGATTTAAGAGAGAGGTCTTGAAATTTCATGAAACTTGAAACAGAAAGATGCTGGTGAAAACCAATTATGTTCAAAATTCTCGAAACATAAATTTCAAACTCATATTGATGTAGTTAAGAGTTATTCAAAATTGTTTTTCTTACCAGAATTTTTTTGTATATGCTAAAAGGCAACAATAAATTACTACCAACATTAAAGATTATGAATTTTCCTATTTACTCTCCAAAATTGACACACCTTCATATATATATATAATATATATATTATATATATATATATATATATATCAGGCAGTGGAACTGAACCCGGAACAATATGGTTGGGCTGAAAAGCTAGGTGAACGTATCAATGAAATCGTCTAAGAGTTCCAAAAGGAAAAGAAAAAATACCTATTCCATTAATAGCACGCCCTACTCGGTGACTCAACGACGGAAGAGCCACTGGGTCAAACTAAACTACCAAAAGTTTCCTATTGCAATTATTTCAGTCATTTCTGTTACGACAAGGTCATTGAGGATATGAAACGACGATTTAATGGTGACAACATAGACCTGCTTTGTACACTCGGCTACATTACCCTAAATCTTAATAGATTAAATGACTCAGACGAGTGCAGTTAAACTGTTTCACGACAAATGGTGTTGAACCAGATCTTCTAAAACCAGAAATGGTAATCTATACAAAGTTTGTTTTTGACCATATCTACCCATCACTTTCACAGGCAACTGCAATTGGTGATACTGAAACAGTTTATAAGAATAATATTCGTGGCATACTACCAATCTTCATGAAAATCGAGCATTCTTGCTACATCATGTCATGTAGAGAATCCCTTCAGATGAATGGAGATTATCAGAGGAGTAAAGTGGGTCGAACATAACTAAAACGGTGGAACTGTTGGTTACAAATTTTGGCACAAGGCCAGCAATTTCGAAGGAGACGTTAAGTCGATTACATTGTTCAGCTGGTACTTATTTTACCGACCCCGAAAGGCTGAAAGTCGACCTCGGCAGCATTTGAACTCAGAACGTGAAGTCGGAAGAAATACCGTTAAACACTTTTCCCGGCACAGTAATGAACCTGCCAGCTCGCCGCCCTAAGGAAATACTGGTTTCAAATTTTAGCACAAGGTCAGCAAGTTCGTGGATGTGGGGTAAGTCGATTACATCGAATCCCAGTGCTCAACTGGTACTTATTTTATCAATCCCGAAAGGATGACAGACAAAGTCGACCTCGGCGGAATTTGAACTCTGCAGAATTTTAACTCGGCATTTGAACTAAGCATTTGAACTAAGCATTTTGCCCAGAGTGCTAACGATTTTGCCAGCTCGCCTCCTTAAAAGGAAATACTAAATATAAAAAGAAACTTTGCCAAGATGACTTTTGGCAAAAATGTCGATGACATAACCCCCCCACACACACACACACAACATACACGCATATACATATATGTACGTGCTGAAGTACGTATTATGCGTAAATGATTTGTGTATATACACCTTGATACATATAAATTATTTATAAGCATGTGTTCATATGCAAGTATGTGTGTATACATAAATATATACATACATGCATGCGTACATACATACATACATACATACATACATACATACATACATACATACATACATACATACATACGTACGTACGTACGTACGTACGTACATCGTAGACAAGTATAACCATTACTGGAATATGTTCACTTGTGAGAGAATGCCAATCTGTTGAGTGGCCTTTCTTAGGGTGCAGACTAAGATATCAAAGTGCGTAGCAGCAGCGCAGTCTCAGATTGTAGAAATCACTTGAACTTTGTAGGGTTTCATCAAATCTGTTTTCTTTTTTTGTGCGGCGTGAACGAGATAGCTGAAATATTGTCTGGCCATGAAGTGAAGGGCAAGTCTTTGGAATATGGTGGTCGTTATGCCAAGGATGTGCTTTTGTGTCATATTTGGAGTGATTGTGAGGGCCCTAGCTGAGTGTCGCTCATGTTTAGAGGTGGATGTAGTGTGGTGGTGCTTTCTTCATATGAATAGTGCACCCCTTTTCTTTGGGGGTTTGCTAAAAGACACAGAGTTGGCGTAGGTTCGAAGCGTCAAAGACTTTTCCATTTTTCCCGAACGTCAAATTAATACACCTGCTTGTTGTTCCCTTACCTGTTTGTCTTTGTTTTTTTGTCTACATTTATGTGCGCGCGCGTGTGTGTACAGTGGTGAGCACGATTCCGCTAATCGGCTAACAGTTAATTAGCCCGAAGCTAACTATTCTTTTAGTGGATTAGCGTTTTTGCTAATTTTGCGAACCGTTAGCAGACCAATTAGTTTCTGCTAACTTTAAGTCTGCTAACAAAATTTCTATGTTTGTTTCTGTCTGTTGTGGGCGTGTCTCGAAGAATCCGCCAGGTACGCTATTGGCTGACTACGTGTACACGTGACAAGACGTGATTGGTTGACGCAGCATCAGCTAGCTGGGCAGCATTGTGTAATTCTGCAGTTTTGAGCTGTGTTCACTTACGACGTTGTCACATTACCGTCTTACAGTGTTAGCGACAGCAGTGTACGTGATCGGCTTATCAAGTTGTTGCTTATCGTTATGGAAAGTGATGTTTTTGTTCCGCGTGAGGATGAAGGGTCTGTTGAGGAGTCTGCAACGGTTGTGGGTGAGATAGAGATCACTCATTTTGAGAGCCAGGAGTCTCAGAACCCGTAGCCCCACATGGAGGACCACTTTATCCTTATGTAAAAAGATAAGAGGAACGCCAAAATCCTGTACTTCCGGTGCATCATGTGCCAACCCAGAGAGACCACTATCAAGGGGCAAACGGCGAGCCTTTACAACTTGAAGTCGCATGTCAAGAGGAAACGCCCAGCACATGCCATCCAGTTTGAGGAGAGGATCAAGGCTGGCTGTTTCCGTGGGAAACACAGACAATCTTCTGGTAGCAGTGACAGTAGCCAGTCGTCACAGCCACGTGCAAGAAAGCATGCCAGCCCAGTATTGGCAAGGCGTTTGCCAAAACTGGTGGCACTGGCATCTCTCAGTCTATGATAGACAGTAGGGTTGTAGACCTGTTTGTCGACAACATGCTACCGCTGTATGTAGTGGAGTCCTGCACCTTTGTCAACCTGATCAAAATGCTCAGCAAGACATCGATGTCCCACTCTACCCTGGGCAGGATGATCTTGCCCAGCCATAAACAGCTGGAGATGTGTCTTACTAGGTATTTATAAATAAAAATTATACAAGGTTATTAAATTATTATTATGATGTACTTCATAGTTTCTTAATTTAGTTTAATTATTTAATTATTTATTAAAAAATTATTTTCTTAATTAATGTAATAAGATGTATAATAGCTAATTGAAATAAAAGTCATAATAAATAATATACGGTATATATATATATATATATATTATATATATATATAATATATATTATATATATATATAGTGAGAATTTAAAAAAAAACAAAAGACGAAGACGGGTGTGTAAACAACAAACAGATGTATTAGTTTAACTCTTGGGAAGTGAGAAAGTCTTTTATGTTTCGAGCCTACGCTCTTCGACAGAAAGGAACACAGAAATAAACAGGGAGAGAAAATAAAATAAGGAGATAAAAATTTTTAAAAAAAGGTTTAGTGGCTATTCCACTCATGATTAAGTCTACACAGCCAAAACAGCAGTCTTTAACAACGAATAAACGAACCTTAAGTTTTGAGCTTCTCAAATTCCGACCATCATTCCATCTCTCATTTTGGTTATTCATCACCTCCAACGTGTCATCTATCAAGGTAGTGTCACTATTTTTCAAAAGTTTAATAACAAGGCTTTAAATTATAAGCAATATTTTTCATGAATTTAGAACAGCCTAGTGACGAATATTAAGCAACAATCTGTGTGATTTCTATAAACAAAATATGGTTATAAGATACTGCGATCAAATGTCCTGCCGCCTTCCTACCCGTGAAAATTTGTACAAACCACATGCTCACAAAAACCATTGCAGTTTGTGTGGAGATGCCGATAAGAGGCAAATTTTATTTATTTATTTTTGTTTTTTACTGTAGGCCTTGATCATACTCTGCGTCAGTTTATATATATAGTGACAGTGAATTATTATTTCCTTGTTGGTTTTAAATTGCTGCTAGCCACTTTGATTATTGTACAATTTTCACATTGCCATTTTGCGAAATCAGTCACTGATTCCAATGTTATTCTCCATAATATTGACAGATTGAGTTGGCCTCTACCAGCTGTGATGGAGCGAGCATTAAAGATGAGTATTAATTTTTCATACGAAATTAGTAATGCTAATCTAATGCAACTCGATCAGAGTGGGGAGGGTTTTATCCCCCTGTCAATACAAAGAACCCATGTACTTTAGTGGCTAAGGTGTCTACGACTCCTATTTCTAGCAATGCTGGTGCTCACTGTACCCCTGTCACTCTTAGTGACGGTAAACTGTTTCCTTGTTGGTTTTAAATTGCTGTTAGCCACCTTGATTATTATTATTGTTGTTGTTGCTGTTGTTATTATTATTATTATTATTATTATTATTATTATTATTATTATTATTAGATATGTATGCATATATATATGTGTGTGTGTGTGTGTGTGTGTGTGTAGAAAATTTTAAGTTTTTAACTTTGCAATTATATCTCTACAATTTAAAATTTTAAAATTACAGATTGCTTAAGAATGTCCTCTGGGTGGCGACCACCGCGGACAGCTGGTTGACCCACAACAAGCCCTACCTTTGAATGACAGTACACCGGCTGGACCCCAAGACCCTGCTCAGAGGACATCACACCTTTGATGTTCTCGCCCAGGCCATGGTAGATATCCATTACGAGTTCCATCTGCAAGACAAGGTGACTAGGACCGCGACAGCGGCAAAAACTTTGTTAATGTATTTATGCAGCTTGCTAGACATTCTTGAGGTTAATGCCGATCCGGACGTGAAGGGCGTCGAGGATGTGAACCTGGACGTGGATCCCAAGACTGGGGATGTGGACGAAGTTGAGTACGTCTCTGTTGATGTTATCTTTGACAAGTCCAGAGGCCTGGGCTTTCAAGTACAACTCCCAGTGCACATGAAGTTCGCAGCCCATACCATCAACTTGGTAGCCAGCGTGGATGCCGACAAGGTTTTTGACAGCGCTTCGGCCTACAGGAAGGCCATGTCCAAGGCACAGTGGCTGTGGAATCTGTAGAGCCACAGGAACAGTGGCGGCAGACAACATTCTGGACGCGTTGAAGAGAAGGCTGATTGTTCCCAACAGTATCAGATGGCTCTATCTATGACTCTGCTGTTGTCCTCAACAACTTATTGAAGAAGAATAGGGGAGCTGTCCACAGGGTGATGGCACAACTGAAGCTGCAGTCCTACATTGATTCTGATGTCGGCTTCCTAACAGAGTACGGCCAGGTGATTTCTAATGTTGCCATGACCTTGAATAAAATCCAGTGGGAGGACCAAGCTTATTTCGGCAGCTTTCTATCAACTGTAGCGATTACCGTCTTGAAGCTGAAGGAGGCCAAGTTGAAACATCTCCTGTACTGAAGTCCTCTAGTAGATGCAATACTGGCAGGCATCCCGAGAAGGTTTGAACTCCTCCTAGGAGACCTGGAGTGGCAGCTGGCCGCCGCCTTCGACCCCAAGTTTCACCTGTTCTGGCTGGAGCAGCATAATAACAGCCAGATTAGCTGAGTGACGAACGCCATGGAGACCGTCGTAGAGACAGCCCTAATGGAGACCAAAGAGGAGGGCAGGAGCACCACTAGCAATGAGGATGAGGAAAATGATTTCTTCAGCAATATCACTCGGTTCCGATAGAGCAGGAGCTACAGGTCACTGAAATATAAGGCGCAGAACTTGGTGAAGACCTGGCTGGAGCCCGTCTTGAAGGAGGTCCTGACTGAAGTCGCCTTTTTGGATGAATAGGGCTTGATCAACCTGTTCACCAAGTATAACACCGCCATTCCATCCAGAGCTGCAGTTGAGCGCCTATTCTCTATAGGCAAAGATATTTTGAGGGCCAAGAGAGTCAGATGGTAACTTTAAGAGGCTGATGTTTATGAAGAACAACCAGCATCATATAAAGGCAATGGAGAAGGCCTAGTCAGATTAGTACACCTTAATCATCATCAGATCTTGGCATGATACCTATGCTATACTATACCTTTATGATTCATCTAATACTTTCTGTACAGTAAATAAGGTGTATGTTGAACAAAAAGCTAATGATTAATTTCATTTGTTCATTTAATTATTTATGTACACCTTGATCGTCATCTGATCTTGGCATACTGTACCTTTTTGGAAAGCTCTATGTCTAAGCTACATGAAAGTTTCAGTTCTCTACGTCTGTTTTTAGGGGTTTTAGAGCAAAAAAAAAAAAAAAACAAAACTGAAACTAAATTCATATGACAGAAGTTAGCGGCTATCATTTAGCGTTAGCTTCCAGTAATCATTTTTTTTTTTTTTACCTTTTTAACGGTTTAGCGTTCGGAAAGCTAACCCTTTTAGTTAGTAGATTAATAATGAGGCTAACTTTTTCGTTAGCTGTACCCACCACGCAGTGTGTGTGTGTGTGTGTGTGTGTGTGTGTGTGTGTGTGTGTGTGTGTGTGTATAGGCGCAGGAGTGGCTGTGTTGTAAGAAACGTGCTTCCCAACTACATGGTTCCGGGTTCAGTCCCACTGCATGGTACCTTGAGCAAGTGTATTCTACTATAGCCCTCGGGCCGATCAAGGCCTTGCGAATGGTAGACTGAAACTGAAAGAAGCCCATAGTATATGTATGTATGTATGTATGTATGTATGTATGTATGTATGTATGTATGTATGTATGTATGTATGTATGTTTGTATGTATGCATGTATGCATGTATGCATGTATGCATGTATGTATGTATGTATGTATGTATGTATGTATGTATGTATGTATGTACGGATGGATGGATGGATGGATGGATGGATGGATGGATTTATATATGTATGTATGTATATATATATAGTTAATCCAAACAAGAAAACAAAAACACAACAACGCAAGGACGTGGAACAAATAAAGTATTATTGGACGCTCAGGAAAGAAGGGAAGAAGGTGGGTTTGACGTTTCGAGCGGAGCTCTTCGTCGGAAACATAGGAGAAGGAAAGATCCCGAGAAGGGAAGACAGGGGAAAAAATCGCTAGTGGTACAGACGAGGTCACATACTGAAATATATATATATATTATATATCTCTCTATATATAAACGGCAGTTTGTCTGTGCGTGTTTCTGTGTGTGTCTGTTTGCTTGTACCCTCACCCTGACCACGGCTTTCAACCGATTTCTGATGAAACTTGACACACACATAGCCCAATGTCGTAATTCAAAAACTACGCAGGCGAAAATTTTGAAAAGTTCCCCCAGTTCTGAAAAAAATCGATAAATTCGACATGGGGTCGAGAATCAGAAACACAAACCACAAACTGTCTAGGGGACGCAACTCCACCTTTTTAAATCTCAAAAAAAAATTTACCATCATTTTTTTCCATTTTTTGGCTATAAATCTCTAAACTGCTTTATAGTTATTTCCCTACAAACCTGAGCAACGCCGGGCGATACTGCTAGTATTATATATATATTATATATATATATATAATATATATATTATATATATATATATAATTAAGATTCAGTTGAATTAGGTACTTAAATGAGGCACTTTGCTAGTTCGGTATAGTCCGCACACCTCAACAATAAATATCATTTGAATATTGAATATGAAGACTTCCTTGTTCCTAATATTCTGTCGTGTGTGCAGACAACTCACCCCAACTAAGTGAAGATATCTGCTCTTGGTAAATCCGACATGTACTTTTTATATAAAGGTTCTTTCTATAGTATTTCCGAAGTGCAGATTCCAAGTTAGGTGAAGGGAATATAAATAAGTAACGAAGATGTACAGGTGTCAATTCATTGACACCTGTATATCTTTGCTATATATATATATATATATGTGCGTGTATGCGTGTGCGCGCGTGTCTATCTATCTATCTATATATATATATATATATATATATATTAATAATTTATCGCCATACTAATATGGCATTCTTATAAAAATAAGAAAAAAGCTGACCGCTTATTAGCTCCATGAGGCCATCGCCTTAAGTTAGCTATTTGATACAAACTGTATCCATATAACCTTTGAACAAGGGAGGTCAGTCGCTCCACACTACTTGGCCGGCAGCTACAGACGCGTTTCGGGTATTGCCCCTTTTCAATGCAGCGTAGCCAAACCAGTAGGTGTCGCTTCCTAAATCTTTATTATGATTATAAAAATCTTACAGAGATAGTACATTACAATACAAAACATAATTACAAAAGTTTACGTTGTTCGTTTGATATTTACATATGTTGATTATTGATTATGATACTAGACTTTACTTTTCTCCTTTTTTTTTTAAATTAAAAATGATTTTGGCCAGCTAGGTATATCACAGTCAGGATTCTTACCCGACAGCCTAAGAGCCCAGAGACTATTTTCTCTCCCTTCATGATGACCAAGCAGGGTTACTCACACCCACCTTTTTTATCACATCCTTCCATCGATTCACATACTTTTTCTGTGTCAGGTTCCTCTTCTCTAAATCCATCTTGCTCTTTAGATGGTATCTGAAGTATTTTAACATACCATATCCAGAGACAAAGGTTCCTGACACCAAACCTTCCAATCTAGTTCTCCACACACACTCTTTCAGTACTGCCACCGTACAGTGAAAACAAGCCTCACCTTCCTTTGAGAGTCCAGCTGGCGGTATCATCTTTATTATAGAACCAGCCGATAGCTGTACTCGTCCCAGATGCGACAACACGTGTTCTACGTAACTTATTAAGCCTGACAGCTCCTGACAATGTACAAAAGCGTGCTGGACGGTTTCATCATCGTCCAACCCACATCTTGGACATGTCGGTGGCACTGACATTCCATGCCTATATAACTATCGCGAACAGGTAGAGCATTCCTATAGCACTGCCAAGTCAGGGATTTTTGGTAATTGTCCAATACCCCGGCTTGAAAGTCTTCTTAAACAGGTCGGATAGTTGATCCTCATCGAACCCCAGAGCCCCTCTTAGGACGTCGTCATTTTTTGCCTCTACCATCCTTCTATAAAATGTCGAGGTGGTATTCCCGCAGCCGGCTTTGCCTATCTTGTGGATCAGCCAGAGTGCCTGTCGGCACTCTTTCTGCCATAAAGTCAGGTTCCGTCTTTTAATGAAACCGGGTTTAAATCTCTCCATAGAGTCCGGTTGCGGGAAGAAATTATCTGCCAGCGGACTCCACACCTTATCACCTTCCAGGTGAAACCAGAGATGTCTCAGTCTCAGCGCATGCCTGCGCATCATTAACCAAGGCATCCCCAGCCCACCCTTTAGTGGTTCCTGGCAACACACGGAGCGCCTTACAAGTGGCTTTCCTCCCTTCCACAAAAAGCGGAAAAGGAGTCGATCCAACTTGCTTAGCCACAAATCGGGGCAAGGCACGACAGTCAGGCGATAGGTGATTACAGATGCTATAAACACCTGTACCACCTCCGCCCTCCCTTTCAAGGAAGATGCCTTCCGAACCACTCCCGAACTATGGCTTCGACCTTGGTCACTACCTCGCTCCAATTTTTCTCCGTCTGGGAGTCTGAACCAAACCAAACTCCAAGCAATTTAACAGGACCATCTGTCCAGTGTCCAACAACACTGGACGATATCGGCTTGTTCCTCCAGGTGCCGAGGCGCAAACCAGTGGACTTGTCCTTGTTAACTTTTGCCCCAGCCACCGCTTCGTATCTTCGGAGAGCACCTTCTACACGAGTTAGTTGTGCTTCGTTGGACACGATGAAGGTGACGTCATCCGCATACGCAGAAACGACTTACCGCATCCGATTTCATTAGGATTGCATCTCACCGTCTCCAACTTCCGCAGCAATGGCTCAAGAGCCAAAACGTACAGGAGAGGGGACAGGGACATCCTTGACGAACTGAACGCTTAATCGAAAACGGTTCCGTTAAGTAACCGTTTATCTGGACTGTGGACTTGATACCGCTGTACATAGCTGATATCCACCCGCGAAAGTCAGGACCTAGCCCAGCCGCTTCGAGAACCGTCGCCAGGTACTGATGATCTACCCTATCAAATGCTTTACTTTGGTCTAAATGGACCAATGCCCCTCCTTTGCCGGCTAATTGCCCAACCCTGTCTATAGTGTAGCGTAGAAGGTGAAGATTATCTTCGATCGACCTGCCTGGGATTGCACATGTCTGTGCCTTTCCGACAAGTTTTTTCCATGACGACCTTCAACCTTTCTGCTAACACCTTGGCCAAAATCTTTAACTCTACATTAAGTAGAGTTATGGGCCTATAATTACTAATATTATCCCCCTTGCTCGGGTCTTTCTGGATCAGCGTCACAACTCCCCGCTCACAGAACTGGGAATCCTCCCATTCTGTTGCCAGTTTGCGTAGACGCTTGCCAGTATGTCCCCGAACAAGTCCGGCATACAACAATAAAACTCATAGGGCAGACCATCCAGTCCCGGCGACTTTTCCCGGGCGCATTCAGCCAAAACCCCTCTTACCTCCGCGGGAGTAATCGGTCCTTCACAGCGTTTCCGCTCTGCTTGGCGAGAGCCGAGGCCCACCAGCTAGGAAGTTCTGTAAGTCCTCCCCTCGCTCGAGTGGATCGCCCTCCCCAAACAACCGAGCGAAATGCTGTTGAAAGACCTTCTGTATCTCCTCCTGTCCATAGATTTTGCGTCCCTGTTCGTCAGTTAAAGACTTAATAGTGGACTTTTTGCCCTTCTGACTCTCCACACGACGTGCCCATCCGGCAACATTAATACCTTCTCGTTTCACTGCACGTAGCTTAGCTCTGACTCTACATCCTTCATGCTTGGCATTGAGGTGACGGTACAAGATCGTTCTCTCTGCTAACACTCTAGATGCACAGCCAGATCCCATTGCCTCGTCTAAGTTCTTAACTAAATCGCCCTCTATTCTAGTCCTATCTAAACTTAGCTGGTTGCTAAATCTAATGGACTCCAAACGGATGGCTCTTTTGAGGGCGATCCACCATCTATTATTAATGATGGTTCCACATAATGCCCTCTGGACTAATTCCATAATCCGTTACGGAAAGCTTCACAAGCCAAAATAGACTTGTTCATTTTCCAGTATCCGGTCCCTGTCTATGGCATTTATCTACATGTACCTCACACGTCACTAATTTGTGATCCGTGTAAGGCACAATACAAAATTGTGGACAGCTAATGCTATTCCTATCTCGTTCTTTAACAAATACCCTATCTATATACGATCTGCGTGAGCCGTCATTGTTACTCCACGTCCACTGTGGAATGCTCGGCTCATCCATTCGAAACCGATCTACTAGATTAAAGCTCGTCAGTAGACCCTTAAGGCAAGGATTCCCCCTTCTATCAGACGAGCCCACACTATCTATCCGCGCATCGATGATAGTGTTGAAATCCCCTACCAATACTACCGTTTTAGACGTCACTAGAAAGTGCTCCAAGTTCCGATAAAACCAGTCTGCCTACCCTCATTAGGAGCATAAACAGCTACCAACCTGAAGGACTGCTTACTTACGTGAATTACATCGAGGACAACCAGCCTACCTTCTGGGTCCATAAAGACAGTACTTACCTGTAAGTCCAAGTTCTTCCTGATAAGGACTGCCACGCCTGCACTTCCTCCTCGGCTAGGAGAAATAAATTTCTCGTAACCATTGAGAAGATGCGAGAACGCTTGGGTTCCTCTCATCTTGGACTCGGTGACAATGGCTACATCTATTCTGTGTGTCCTGAGGTCGTCCAGCAAGCAAGCCTGTTTTCCATTTCGACCCCATTCCACGCACATTTATACAGCCCAACTTAATCATCGATGAATGAAGAAGTTTGTTACTTACGGTTGTGAGAGGGAGCATGGCAGCTTTTGTCTGCCTGCTTCCCCCACACTCTCCGTTGTTGCTGGGCATTTAACCGGCGTTGCCACCGGGCTCTGGGATGGAGTGGCTGCCGGGCTAATATTCAATTTTCCAGCTATCACCTCTTGTGTGACATCTTTAATCAGGTTGTCCCTCACGTGTAGTTGGAAGAGTCTCTCCTTCCATTCCTCCTCTCCAACCTTCGCATACCTCCAATCCGGGTTTTTTTCCGATGGTTTGAAACATTTTATGTTTGGTTTCGCCTTTATGTACCAAACTACTCTCTCGTTTTTTGTGTTATAAGCAATGCACCTGTCGGTTTTTTTGAATCCTTTTAAAGTTGGGGGCTGGGGTTTAATGAAATGCTGGCCTACAAAAGTAGTGCCAGCGGGGTGGGATTGGATATTTTTTTGTGTTGTTCTGCTGCGTTTGTTTTTCTTTTTGTTTGGGGTGGGGAGTCCGGGGTATTGGATTTCTTCCTTTTGTTGGTTACGGTCGTATATTCCATTACTTCCAGTTCTTTTCCATTTGATAATTATTTTCCACCTCGTTTTCGTTTTCGCTTTGTTTTCCATTCATTTTCTTTTCCTCCTTTTTGACTTTCATTTTGCTTTTTCCGGGTATTCTCTTTTGTTGTTGCTGTGATGTCTGCTTTGTTCTCCACAGCGGTTTTGAATGGGGGCATTAACGGGTTTTTTTTTTTTTGCACTCTGAGCGGACGTGACCCTTCTGCCCACATTTGAAACATCTGGGCCTACGTCCCTCAACC
Source organism: Octopus sinensis (assembly GCF_006345805.1). NCBI lineage: Eukaryota > Metazoa > Mollusca > Cephalopoda > Octopoda > Octopodidae > Octopus > Octopus sinensis. Next base: position 22,214 of record NW_021835661.1, read on the forward strand.
GATACCCGCGCAGTGTGTCCATCCCCCACGAAGACCCTGTCTGGCAAACTCTCCAGCGTTGCATTGTCAGCTTGAACGATCATTTCAAGCTGCTGACCTTTCCAAAATTTTGCCTCTTTCATCCTCATGTTTAAAATGTTTAATTTCTCTTCTACGTCGAATACGACCGCTGTTGCTGCCCACATTACATCGTAACCTGTTGGTATATCCTCTATTGTTATCTTAGCTGTTCTGCGCCCTAAGTACGTGGGCAGCAACAGGATGTCTGCACTCTTCAACGTTTGAGTTGAAATTTCCTTCGCTATGCTAGCCGACTCGAAATGCGCTTCAATAGTAGCGCTTCTCTCACTCCTCGGCCAACATAGCGAACCTTGTTCCAAATTGGTGCCATGCACCGTTCTACCAATTCATTTCTTACATCTGCAATCTTTTTTTCCTTAATATTATATACCTTATAAATTACCGTCTTCTCACGGATTGCTTGTAAGGTGTCAGGGGGCGGTATTATTCTCGTTTCTTCTTCCATTCCTTTGTATGAACTTTCTGAACTTGAAGAGATCCTCCATTGTTACTTCCAGTTCTATAACATTGCCTCCAACGGCTTCCGAAAAACTTTGTTTCTCCTTTGTATCCTTTTGCTTTATAACTTCTCCCATCTCGGGAAAATCAGAATTTGACGTTAAGTCAAGATCCATAATAAATGCAAGTGACTTGTCACAAGAGACAAGATAAAATTAGATCCACACTGAATTAAAGTTCATATATAAAAAGAAATTTTCTACCCCGAAGGGCGAAAATTACTTTGTTTCACAGTTAATACTCCAAAAATTGTACGTGTAAATCCAGAACAGAACGAACTAACATAACAGCTTACAGCGTAAAATAATCCGACGTAATCCAAGAAAAATCAGTAGTTGTCGCTTCCGACAATCTCTGTTCAAAGGTTTTATTTACCTAGCTTCGGTGGAATACATCCACTTGTTTTCAATAATAGAAATATTAAAATTACTAAGTCTCTCTAAAAGAGAACAACGGCAGCGTTCCCGGAAAATATTATTTATCGCCATACTAATATGGCATTCTTATAAAAATAAGAAAAAGCTGACCGCTTATTAGCTCCATGAGGCCATCGCCCAAGTTAGCTATTTGATACACAAACTGTATCCATATAACCTTTGAACAAGGGAGGTCAGTCGCTCCACACTACTTGGCCGGCAGCTACGACGCGTTTCGGGGTATTGCCCCTTTTCAATGCAGCGTAGCCAAACCGTAGGTGTCGCTTCCGACAATCTCTGTTCAAAGGTTTTATTTACCTAGCTTCGGTGGAATACATCCACTTGTTTTCAATAATAGAAATATAAATTACTAAGTCTCTCTAAAAAGAACAACGGCAGCGTTCCGGAAAATATTATTTATCGCCATACTAATATGGCATTCTTATAAAAATAAGAAAAAAGCTGACCGCTTATTAGCTCCATGAGGCCATCGCCCCAAGTTAGCTATTTGATACACAAACTGTATCCATATAACCTTTGAACAAGGAGGTCAGTCGCTCCGCACTACTTGGCCGCAGCTACAGACGCGTTTCGGGGTATTGCCCCTTTTCAATGCAGCGTAGCCAAACCAGTAGGTGTCGCTTCCGACAATCTTGTTCAAGGTTTTTATTTGAATGCCATATTAGTATGGCGATAAATATATTTTCCGGGAACGCTGCCGTTGTTCTCTTTAGAGAGACTTAGTAATTTTAATATTTCTATTATTGAAAACAAGTGGATGTATTCCACCGAAGCTAGGTAAATAAAACCTTTGAACAGAGATTGTCGGAAGCGACACCTACTGGTTTGGCTACGCTGCATTGAAAAGGGGCAATCCCCGAAACGCGTCTGTAGCTGCCGGCCAAGTAGTGTGGAGCGACTGACCTCCCTTGTTCAAAGGTTATATGGATACAGTTTGTGTATCAAATAGCTAACTTGGGGCGATGGCCTCATGGAGCTAATAAGCGGTCACTTTTTCTTATTTTTATAAGATGCCATATTAGTATGGCGATAACTATTATTTTTCCGGGAACGCTGCCGTTGTTCTCTTTTAGAGAGACTTAGTAATTTATATATTTCTATTAAATATATATATAGATATATATATAGGCAGGCATCAGTCTTCTCGAGAGGCCATGGATCTGCGCCCCAAGAAATCGTGTCAGCTGCTGATGGTGGTGCAGCATCTGTTATAGGGCTCACGCAGAGTGGCAGTGACTTATACACCGGTTGCATTTGAAGAGCTCTCTGCCGGCGCTCCTGAATTTTCCTTCCGTCGAGTGCGTTTTTCTTTGGTGGCGAGTTCCTTCCGCTTTCTTCATCCCCTTTTGCAGTATTTGTCTTCAGTGTGGGCAATCATTTGCAACCTTAACCCATCTCAGGACGACCAGATCAAGCGATTTTATATCCCTTTAACAGACGTCCTTGAAACGAAGATGAGATCGTTCTCCTGCTCAGGCGCCGGTGGCCAATTCCCCATACGGGAGTCTTTTGAGATCCTTCTGTCTGGCATGAGACGTACATGACCAAGCCAACGCAAACGACGCTGCTGGAGCAGGGTGAGTATGCTGGGTATCTTGGCTCAGTTGAGGACTTCGGTAATGTGGTCAGCCCACTTGATATCCAAGATGCGTCTCAAATTACGAAAGTGAAAGACGTTGAGACGCCGTTCCTGTCTGGAGTAGAGATTCCACGTCTCACTACCATAAAGTAGCGTAATAAGGACGCACGACCTATAAACAGCAATCTTGGTGTTTGCAGCCAGATTTTTGTTTTCTCAGACTCTCTTTGTGAGCCTGGCAAATGTGGAGGATGCTTGTCCGATTCGCCTGTTGATCTCAGGGTCCAGAGAGAGGTAATCAGCGATGCTAGAACCGAGATAGGTGAATTGATGGACTACCTCCAGCTTGTTGACGGTAATGGTAAAGGCATGGGGCGATTGACACGTTGGCCCATTACTTGGGTCTTTTTCAGACTGATAGACAGACTGAATCCCTGACAGACCTTTGAAAGTTTGTCCACGAGGTGTTGCATTTGCTCGTCAGGGTGCGCTGTCAGTGCTGCATCGTTCGCGAACAGCGTTTCTCTGATGAGTGCTTGGCGAACCCTGGATTTTGTTTTCAAAATCTGGCAAAACCTGGCGAACTCTGGATTTTGATTTTGTCGACAGACTAAACAGTTTGCCTCTTGATCTGGTGTGGAGGTGAACACCATCAGTTGATGTCCCAAATGCATGTTTCAGCTTGACTGCAAAGAAGATGCCAAACATGGTCAAGGCAAGCACATGGCCTTGCTTCACATCGCTACGTATGTTGAAAGCCTCCGAAAAGAACCATCAAATTGAACGACGCCTTTCATGTCCGCGTGAAATGATTGGACAATCCTAAGGAGTCTTGGGGGGCAGCCAATCTTGAAAAGGATTTTGAACAGGCCATCTTTGATGACTATGCCAAAAACCTTTATGAGATCGATGAAGGTGATAAAGAATGGTTGCCTTTGCTCTCGGCACTTCTCCTGTAGCTGTTGGCGAGAGAAGATCAAGTCGATGGTGGTGGGTTTTGATCGGAAACCGCACTGAGATTCGGGTATCCTCTCAGCGATTTCTCTGTAAGCCTGTTTAGGGACACGCGGTCAAAATCCTTCCCAGCGATGCT